>NW_023504862.1:0-9824 GCF_004664715.2 Peromyscus leucopus | reverse complement strand
TAGCTGCTGTAAAGGTATTCGCCAATACTGCACAGCTATTAGGTGATATAAGGTATTTTTCTAAAGGAGCTAGTAAAGCCAAAAGCAGCACAGCTCTGAACTCTTATTTCCTCACTGTTTGCATTAACCAGTGACAAAACCTCAGAAATACTAATCGAGCCACTTTCATTCTGGTTCCTTTATAGGAACCTCATTGGAGCTGACCTTCCTTAGTTCCATGCTCCTTACAAACGCTCCGGTAACCACTGAGCTTCATTCTCCTCTTGTGAAAAAACACAAACACGTCCTCCACCCCATATTAACACAGGATCCGGACCCTTCCATATCCCGAGCAGGGATCTTTCCATTTCACTTGAGTTTCAGGATTTAGTATTTTCACTCCATTAGCTTTAACTCCTGATGTTATTAACAGCGGTGATATTTAGCATTGATTTCTTATAGGGAACTTTCAGGTAAAGCAACTCTTTGTAAGACAGCTAGATTTTCTGAAGTTTGTTTCCCATCTATAAAGCAGTCATTTCTTTTTGAATGCCTGTTTCCTTGTCTCCTTATTTGATTTGCAAAAGAATTACTCATTGCAGGCAGTTTGTTCAAAAGGCAAAGAACTTTTTTAATTTCAACATAAATTTTTCATATCTAAGACAGCGTTCAGTGTATAAACTGTTTTCCCTTTTTTAAGAATTTTAACGTGGCTTGTTTGCTCTTTTAGGTAGCTTTCTGTCATCCAGCTACCGTTAAAAACTTTTCACAGCTATTAGGGTAAATAAGCATTTTACCAATGGAGCCCCAAACCGAGAAGCGCCTAGTTCCATATCCTTCAATTTCATTGAACTGACACTTAAACTCTTAGATGATTTTCCTCCTATTCTTTTAAAGGCTTATTTAAGTTACCATGAACGTATTTTTGAGCTGACAAAAGTGTTTCAGGCAATGTCGCCATCTTTAGCAGAAAAACTAGCTTTCCCAGAATGTATTTCCCTTATATCATGGAATAATATCAGTCCTTCATATCATTTCCCATATATCATTCATTTCCCATAGTTCTTTTCAGGTCTGAGAGTCAACTGGTTCTCTTTACTAGACTTGCTTACAAATTCTTGCCCGGAGGTTTGAACAAAGTTTTTCGCTTTTGCAATGGGAGATTTGAACAAGCACTTTACATTTTCAGCTATGGTACATGGGAGATTTCTATTCTCTCAGCTGGCTTTAACAGGTGTTTCTCCTTAATCAGACACTGGCCCCTGAATCAGAACCGCACCTGCCTCGTTAGCGTGCATTGAGGCTGGCATTTCTGATAGCAACTTTCCTGGGGGCTTGTGTTTGTCTTAGCCAGTCAGTGAAAAACAAGATCATTTACAACAGCTTTTCCATAGCTCTTTCAGAGAGATTTTTCTCCCACTGATCTTATTCTCATTTTGCTTGTCCCCCCCCCCCCCCGCCAGATGCAGAGCTTCAGGTATCTGTCTGCGCTCTGTACTCTGCTAGCTGCCTTTGGAGGTAGGGGCCTTCTTTTTCTCCCCCGAATCTGCCTCAGACTCTAGCAGCTTGTCAGGTCATGCATTTTCTGGGAGGAATCTGTCCCCTCTGTTTCTTAGAGTCTTTCTCCAGACAGTATCCAGTTGGTCTCAGTTTATCCCCTCTACCCAGAAACAGTTTCCGACACTACAGCGGTGGTTTTCCCTGCTACTGAAGGTAGGGGCTTTAGTCTGTTTCTGTTTTCGGGGTCTGTGGTTTGTGTTCATGAATCAAGCTTAGCGAGGGAGGATTTTTGCCATTGTTAAACTCCATTAGGACAGGTGCTTTGCATAATCAGGCCTTCACCTGGCCCAGTCCCCCAGTGGGTTGCATTTGCTTGTCTAGGTGCTCAAGGACAGAGCTTATGCCAGAGCAATCATCCCTCAAGGCTACACTCCCTCATCTCAGGGAGTCAGTTGAAACAAAGCTTTTCTCAAAGAGGTGTTTTCTCTGACAGAAAAGAAAGCTTTACTCCTGGATAGTTCTCTGTTCTGCCCTGGCTGGGCTCTTTCCCCAGACAGCCTTCTGACTCAGCAGCACAACTGCTTCAGACACAGTTCAGCTTTACTGTTTTCCCAGACGGTTCTTTCTCTGATAGGAAAGCTTTTTCGCAGATTTTCTTTTTGCAGCTGTGACCTATCAACCCGGAACTTGTAGGAAAGTGGACAACTGTGCCGTTCCCACCGCTTTAGTTTTGTTTGTTCATAAGCAATCTTCCCCTGCGTCCTGCACCTTTCTGCCTCAGCTCTGTGCTCCAGGAAGTTTACAACTGCAGGAACCCTAGTATCCCGAAATGCACTCCAACTCAGAGACACTGTCCAGTCGCACTGGGTTTTTGCTCAGAAGTGAGGATACAATGCTAACGGAGTTTGCATTGCTTCAGGTGATCTTTGCATTAAGACGATTAGGGGCATCTTTTCATTCTGAAAGCTCAAAACCTTTGCTGCCTCAGCTCTGCTGTAACTGAAAAGCTTGGCTTTTTTTCTTTTCTCAGGTAAAGTTTCCTGCCCTTTTGGGCTCTCTGTAGCTCTTCACCACACTCTCCCAAGCGTTTTCATCAGGGTCCTCTGACCCACTGTCTTTTACTAGCTTGAAGAGACAGAGCTTAGAAGAGGTTTTTTGAAACTTGTTCCTGCCTCCTGCATTGCAGGGAGGATTGTTAAAGCTTGAAAAGAACATAGAGAGGTTTTGCTGTCTTAGGTTGTTGTTTTCCCTTAGAGGGAATCACAGGTGGTTCCCATACTAATATCTTCAGGTGATTCTAATTTTTGTCCTTCTGAGAATGTTAAAGTCTTTAGTTTTTAAGTTTAAGAGCTTTTGAGAAAGATTAAGGCTTTTTAGAGAGATTTCTTCCCCCCAAATTTTCCAAGAAGAGCTTTTAGTTTAAGAGAAAGATTTTCCCCCAGGAGAAAGACCAACTTTTCCCAAAACTTCCCAACTTTAAACTTTGACTTCTTACACCCCCATTTTTGCCTCAGGAGAAATTACTTTCTCCTGCCACTTGGATTTGGCATTTCAGCTGTCCCCAGGTCAAAAGCTTCCATAGGAACCTTTTTCTTCTCCATAAGCTCAAAGAAGAGCTTTTTTACTATCAGTAAAGCCCAAAGAAAGATTTTTTCCCCCAGTTTGCTTTCAAACCCCCAAAGTTAGAAAATTGAAGTTTTTCTGTCTAGTTGCCTTACTTATTTTTTCCTACACAATCTTACACTTCTAAGTTTTCCTAAACTATTTTACTACCCTATATCTTACTTATCACAGATAGAAATTGAAAAAGGGATAGAAGATAGAAAATTTTGACAGAAGAGAATTTCGCTGCAGCATCGGACATCCTTCCAGTCTGCTTTCCTTTTCTCTCGAGGATAAAACCCCTGCCTTCCCAAAAAATATATATTAAAAAATATATATTTTTCATAACACTGGCATGCCTTTCCACTGGCAGGGCTGACTCAGCACTTTCACCAAAACTCTGTAATAAAACTATTATTTTCCTTTATCTTTAGTCCCTATTACTTTGTCTTAAGTTCCTGTTCATTTGTCTTTAGTCCCCCCTTTTTTGTTCCCCCTTTTTTTTCTTCAGTCCCTTTTTTTCTTTTTTCTTTAGTCCCTGTTCTTGGCACCATTCTGTGGGGCTTTACCCACCACCCCCACAGCTTCCCAGAGTTTTCTTGAGTGCGATCAGCAGGAAATATTAGATAGAAGGATTTATAGCG
This sequence comes from Peromyscus leucopus, assembly GCF_004664715.2. Classification (NCBI taxonomy): domain Eukaryota; kingdom Metazoa; phylum Chordata; class Mammalia; order Rodentia; family Cricetidae; genus Peromyscus; species Peromyscus leucopus. The sequence goes on along the minus strand of NW_023504862.1, from coordinate 6,099 downwards.
GAGAATCTTGCGGAGATAAACAGATAGAAAATAAAGGATAGCCTCGAGAGGGCCTGGAACCTATTCCAACGGGCCCTGACTATCTCTGGCCCAGGGTTTTTATAGAGACGCCAAGGGGTGGAGCAAAAGACCTCCTCCCCCAGCATAGCCAAGTGCAGACCATCTCAGACACCTGCACTCAGGCCCGTGGTCCTGATCATCCTCTATGTGGACCTGCTGGGTAAAGCCACGAGGAACCTGAGAACGGCTCCCACACCTGAGAAAATGTAAATGTAAATGAAAATTCTGTGAGAATAGACAGAAACAGCTGGCAGCCTGGATAGTCACCTAAAGTTTCTCAGCATCGTTGTGGCAACCAATTTGGCTACAGGCCTAGAATATTTGACTGGCCATTTTTAGAAGCAGGAATTTTGCAAGACCATCTTACCCTGTCTTGGCAGAGTTCAGTAGTTGTTTTTCTTGTATCCTGCTCATCTGGAAAGGACAGAGTTCATACTGTCAGCAGTTGAGGCAAGGGCAGTTCTTTGCCCAGCAAGCCATTTGGTGCTAAGAAGACAAACTTCCAAACAGATATGTCTTAGAAGTTCAACATTCTCTTGGGATCAGATCAGTGCTGCCAGGAGAAATTGTGTCTCATGTCAACAGAATTCTAAGTTATCAAAACATTTAAATGCCATAGTCTTTAGATCTACGAAATGTTTGAAGATTACCTATCCATTTGACATATGTTTTTGTAAATCTGGAGAACCTGGCTAACATAACTATAGAAATGACAAGCATGGGTGACTATAGCTTTGTAAGTCTTATCTACCTAAATAACTTAAAGACTAAGTATTGGTGAAATTATTAAGGCCATGCCACGTAGTTAAAAGGATATTTATTTAATGACGTAACTCACAAAATAAGGGATAGGTAGGTCGCAGGGTCTGGGGAAGGTGTATCTCAATCCAGTGGTGTTCTCTGGAGCTCTGCTCAGTCCATCTCCACCATTCAGGGTCCCGGCACCAAGCACGCACTTGCCCATCCAGATCTCGAGTCTCCAGGCGCCTCCCTGGCTCTGCCTTGTAGGCGTGACAGTTACCAGAGTCTCAACAGGGTTGGAACTTCCAGATACAAGCTGGAATGGCTACCCACTACAACTAAGGCTTCACATTAACTAGGTAAACAGTCTGTAAACAGATGTACTGTAAAAGGACAATGACCTTAAAATTGTGACAATGCACAAAATATCTTAAACTGAGGTAGAAATGTATAGTGCAATATGCAATATGACAACAATATCATTAATGTGTATCAATATGCAAAACATCATAAACAGAGGTAGAACATACATATAGTATGATAAATATATTATTACATTTGTATCAATATAGAAAATATTTCAAACAGGAGAAGGAATATGTGTACAATATGACAAATATAGTTTTGTATTTGTATCAATATACAAATTATCCTAAATAGGAATATAAGAATAATTTATATTTGTATCAATGTGATGGGAATTTTCTTCAGTCTGGACAAATCTCTCCCACCTAAGGATCCATAGCCACTTATAAAATAATCACTCAGAGGTTTATATTAATTACAAACCGGAAGGTGTATGGCTCAAGCTTCTTGCTAGTTAGCTATTATAACTTACCCCATTTCTACTAATCTGTAAGTTGCCATGTGGCCATGGTGTTACTGGTCTGCAGCATCTTGCTGCTCTTTGGCCATCAGCTGGCATCTCTCTCACTCTGCCTTTCTCCTCTCTGTATTTCTACTTGGATTTCCTGCCTGGCTAAAAGCTTTCTAGCTATAGGCCAAAACAGCTTTATTTACTAACCAATGGGAACAGCCTATATTCACAACATACAGAAAGACATCCCTTAGTACTTTCCTTTTTGTTGTTTAATCAAAAAGGAAGGTTTTAACTTTAACATAGTAAAATCATATATAACAAAGCAGTTTTCAAGCAAGAATCACATTTATAATATCTAATCTATTTATATTTGGCAAAATTAGGAAATATTCTACTATATATCCTATTTTGTGACTCTAAAATTTTATATCTAATTTATTTTTTATCATGACTAAGGAAAGCTATAATTATAACTATCTGGTCTTCAACTCCATGAAAAACCCTAGAAGGATATAATATTACCTAAGAAAACAGGCAGTGCATTGTAAGCAACTTCCAAAAATCTAGAATGACAGAGACATTTGACTGCCTGGACAGTCACCCGAAGTTCTTCTGCAGTGATGATGCATCCATGTTCAGCCTATAGGCCTAAAGTTTTTCAATCACTTCTCACTCTGTCCTGTAGAATGTCTGGTAGTCTACTCTGCAAAGCAGGAACCCAAAGGACCATTTTGCCTTGTTTTGGCATAATTCGGTGGTCATTTTCCTATGGGTCCTGCATATCTAGTTAATACAACATCCAGTTTATACAAGCAGTCCCGGCAAGGGCATTTTTTTGTCCAGTAGCTAACTTTTGCCACAAAGAAAGCAAACTCCATAATGAGTTTCTTCAATGCCCACCATCCTCTTTGAAGTAATTGGTGCTGCCAGGAGCAGACGTGTGTTACTGTCTAGAAAATTCTAAGTTCTTAAAACATTTTAATTGCTGTATTCTGTAGGTCTTTAAATTTTTGAAGATTACCTACCTAACTGAAATATAACTTTGTATATCTAAGAAAGTAACTAACATGACTACAAATTGATTATCATAGAAAGAAATCTGTATTTCTTAATTATACATTACAATTTAAATGAGTTGCATAAACATAATACCTTAAACAAGAGAAGAAATTATCCAAGGCTCATAGTTTGCTAAATAAGTATATTAATAGATACAATAATCTACCTTAATATACTATACCTACCCATTCCCCCTTTTCTTTTATAAAGGAGAATACTGAGTCTAAATTTTTTTATTCCACCCCCAACTCTATAACCATCCATCCATAACCCTGAGAAAAATGAAACCTTTGGTAGAGGGGCATCATTTTCTTAGAATTGCTTCCTGCTGTTAGGGGTAATGGTATCTCTATGGGGTCCTGTAAGAAAACTTAGATAGTTAGACCTAAATAGGGCTAGCTGTAGAGTCTGTTACCAGCCTCAGAGTAATGGATAAGATTGTCTGAGATTAAGGATAGAAGTGTAGTATGATGTATCATCTCATCTTAGAACTGCCCTGAAGAGTTTTCAGTCCAAAGTTGATCACTGTGTAATGTTCTTAGGTGTGGTGGCATCCTTCTGGACCAAGTAGAGTCATTGTTGTGGGGCCCCATCATCCTTCTGGAAACTTCAGAGATTGCTATTGGGGAGACTTATTTTCACTGTGGAAAACTTGAACATTATTAATATCAAAATGTAAAGTTTGTATTTGCACTGGAACAAGAAGGGATTCCCAGAAAGCAAGGACAAGCATGGAAAGAAATAGAATCTTGACAACAATGGTCCCTAGATTATTGGTTTTCTTCTGTCTCACACCAGTTGGCTCTTCCTAATGGTGTGATGGAATCTCCTAATTTTTAATTTTAGTGATATCCTTGGGTTTAGAGAAGAAGAGAACCACATTTCCAACTCCAAAGCCAGCTTGATTTATAATTGAATCAGGACCACAACTATTCTAGAGTTAAAGAGATATTGATGTTAGGCAACGAGATATTACCCTGTAGAGTATATTGGTACCAATATGTTCTTCCCTTCTGCTGTAAACATCTGGTTGTCCAAGGCTTTATGATTTCTTGAATATGGATATTCCTATTATCCTGTAAAGACACAAACAGAACCCTGCCCTGACCCTTGTTTGTTGAGTTTTTCTTAAAGCTTGTAGAGTTGTCGCATTGGTGGATGAGCTATTACTTCTTCCCTTTTTTTTGAATTCTAAGTCTGTTTTATTGATGAACACAATTCAATAAATAAATAAATAAATAAATAAAAATAAACCCGTATCACTGCTTAACTAAAACCCAAGACAATATTAAGTTTACCTTGAAGAGTGTTGAAATAATTCAAATGAGCAATTTTAGAAGCAATTTATCAACTCTAAGAAGAAACATAATTGTGGGATCAGGATCTATATTTGGTGCCTGTGCAGGCTTTTTGGAGCTCATTACCTCTAATGAGACACCTTTCACAGCCTTAGTACAGAGGAGAGGAGCCCCCCATCTGGATCAGGCCCTCTGGATAAATAAGACAATTGATTAGCTTGATCTGCTTGGGAGGCATCCAGACAGTGGGACCGGGTCCTGTCCTCAGTGCATGAACTGGCAGTTTGGAACCTGGGCTTATACAGGGACACTTGGCTCAGCCTGGGAGGAGGGAACTGGACCTGCCTGGACTGAATCTACCAGGTTGAACTCAGTCCTCGGGGGAGTCTTTGCCCTGGAGGAGATGGGAATGGGGGGTGGGCTGGGGAAAAGGTAGGGGGAGGAGAGGAGGGGGGAGGAGGGAGAACAAGGGAATTCATGGCTGATATGTAAAAATAAATTTAATAAATAAATTTTTAAAAAAAGTAAGGCTCCCATGGGGATTCAGCAGAGCCTGGTACATTCAGTTGAGGAAGGTCCAAGAGCTATTACTTCTTCCCTTCAAGGGGTTTCTCCTATTCGAAGCAAGTTTTTATTAATTTTATTGGTATCCATGGCTTTTTCTCTTCTACAGAAACAAAAGCAAAACCCTTTCCCCAACATAGGGTGTATCCTGGTTTTCATTCCGAGGTCAACATATCTTTGAAGTAAACTGGTCAGTTTAGCTCAGGAGATTTTCTGTTGTCCAATGTCTCTCCACAGCTGTTGTACCTTTCTTATCAGCATCAAGACAATTCAAGGTTAATAAAGCATTATGTAACTTATTTCTAGGAGACGTTGTTACCTGTTGCTGTTTATTTAGCATATCCTTTAAAGTTTGATTGGATCTTTCTATGACTGCTTGGCCTGTGGGATTATGTGGTATACCTGTAACATCTTTTATATGGTAATAACCAAAAACATGTTTTATTTTATTTGACACATTTGCTGGAGTATTGTCAGTCTTAATTTGTACAGGTATTCCCATGTATGACCACAACTTCTAAAAGGTGTGTAATTACAGAGTCTGCCATTTCAGAACTCAAAGGAGATGCTCATTGAAATCCTGAGTAGGTGTCAATGGTATGGTGTACATATTTAAATCTTCCAAATTCTTCAAAATGAAACATATCCATTTGCCAAATTTTATTTCTTTGTATACCTTTGGGATTATTTCCTGAGAGAAATGAACTTAGGTTGTAGAAGGAACAAATAGGACATTTTTTTTTTACAATTTCCTTGGCTTGTTGTCAAGAGATGCAAAAGTCCTTTTGCAAACCTTTGCTATTTACATGGCGTTTCTTATGAAATTTTGAGGCTTCTAGCACATTATCTATCAATAACTGATCAATCTCATCACTACCTTGTGCTAGAGGAACTGGCAGACCCATATGAAAGCTGATGTGTGTTGTAGATATAGGATGTTCCCTATTTCTGATGATATCCTGTAATTGTATAGCAAAGTTTATTCTCTATTATCAGGAATAAATGTAGCAGTTCCAATATATCAAACAACGCTCTCTGCATATTGAGTCAGTAACTATATTGAGAGGTTCCGTGAAGTCTATTAGTACCATTAGAATGGCATACAGTTCTGCCTTTTGTACAGAATTGTGGGACTTCAAGCCACTTTAGTTAAATCTTCTGATTTATATCCTGCCGTTCCAGATTTATTTGCATCAATACAGAATGTGGGGACTATAGGGATTGTTTTTTGCTGTACAATATGAGGAAGGACCCATTCAGTTCTTTTTATGAATTCTATTCTCTTGCTTTTGGGATAGTAATAGTTAATCTCTCCCAAAAAGTTATTGGAGGCTCTTTGCGAGTATTCATTATCTTTCCATAAAGAGGAAATTTCCTCATTAGTTAAAGGTACTACAATTTCTACTGGGTCTATTCCTGTCAACTCACAAAGTCTTTATTTTCCTTTTAGAATCAAGTCAGAGACCTTTTCTACACAAGTCTTTAACTTCTTCACTCAGTTTACATGGTAGAGATATCCATTCCAATGTTTTATCTCCCCTCTGCATCAAAATCCCT
>NW_023504861.1:0-3116 GCF_004664715.2 Peromyscus leucopus | reverse complement strand
TTCTTCCCAGAGAAACCATCCTTGTCGTCGTCGTCGTCGTCATCTTCAGAAGAAGAAGAAACAAAACCTATCCCGGAGGAGCTCCTGTGCCTCATCTGCAAGGACATCATGGTGGATGCTGCTATCATTCCTGCTGTGGAAACAGTTACTGTGATGAATGCATTAGGACAGCACTCCTGGAATCAGATGAACATACATGTCCAACATGTCATCAGAACCATGTTTCTCCGGATGCTTTAGCTGCCAACAAGTGTTTACGACAGGCTGTCAATAACTTCAAAAATGGAACTGGCTATACCAAAGGACTCGCCAACAGCTCCTCCACCCCCACCCCCAATACCACCACCAAGACTGCTCCGACAGAGGAGCCCCAGCCTCTGGCCCGAACTCTGGTACGGAGACAGCTGGATCTCTAAGGATCCAGAGACGTCTTCCTCAGCTCTCCCAGCTCCCTCTATATCTTCGTTAACTTCAAGTCCGGCTCCCTTGGCACCCTCTGTGCCTGGAACTCCATCTTCTGCCCAGCTCCGGTACCGGATTTGACTGGGACAGTGTCTATCCAGTCCATTCTGAAAAGTCAGACGACCCTTTTCGGGATTCGGGTGATAAATTATTACCCGCCGCAGCGCTGGAACCAGAGCATTCTAAGGAGCCTCCTCATTTGCAATTGGGGCTCTCACTCAGGAAAAGGGTCACGAGGTGCCTGCCCTTGGAACTGCGTCTCAGTTGGCACAGTCGTCATTGCAGGGACAGTGGGTCCCACAACTGGTCCGGTAAGAAAAAGTGCTGCTCTTCCAGGTGGTGGACCTCCACCAGGTTGGGGACATTTCAACCAGCTTGGCCACCTGGTTTCTCCACCGCAGCAAGTCAGAAGAGGGAAGGAAGTTGTCACTGGAGCACAGAGCGTGGGCCACAGCAGAGCCAAACATCCGAGCGGGCTCAAGGCCCATCCCTCTCAGGAACTCCAGTCTGTGTGCCTGTTCCTCCACCTCCTTTCTATCCTGTATGCTCCCTGTTCCTCCAGGTGCCCCTCCGCTGCAGTTCTCACCTGGTTTCTTCCTCACCAGCCCCAGCCTTCAGGATACAGTGTCCCTCCTCCAAGGTTTCCACCAGCTCCTGCCAGTATATCGAAACCTTGGTATGGTGGTCAGGAGTGCAGACTGCTCATTTAAACCCCATGCCTACAACGCAAACATGCCTTTTGTCTAGGGAAGAATTCTATAGAGAGCAACGACGACTGAGGAAGAGGAGAAGAAACAGTCCATGCTAGATGAGTTTACAAATGATTTTCTTAAGGAGTTGACATACAAAAAAATTCCGAAGAAGCATAGGCGCTCTTTTTCAAGGTCTAAATCTCCCTGTACTCGTTCATCGGATTCAAGAAGTTCACACACTTACTCAAAATCAAGATCTGACTCTGGATCTCCAGCCACTCACACTCTCGCTCTGTCCATCATCATCTTCGTACCCCAGGAGAGGCAGAGGCAAGAGCCGTCATCACTGTTCAGATCTAGATCTGGAGGATGTCACGATCCATGTCAAGTCGCCTGAATATAGACGTTTCATTCTCGGTCAAGATCTCCTCAGAGAAGGTCACCCCGCTATGACATCAACTCCTATTAAGGGCCAAGCCTCCACTTCAGAGACCATTTGAGAAACAACGGTACCACACTGGAGAGGAAATACCTACCGAAATTGGTACAACAAGTACAACAAAGGGTATGTTGTGGGGCACTGTCTAGAATCTCAGCTACCAGGCATGACTTCTCTCATAGAGATTTCACCTCTTAATATCAGAAATTCACCCTTCAAAAGAGGGTGCTGAGAAGACTATGCTGCTGGACAAAGTTATAGAAATAGAAATCCAGTGGCAACTATCCAGAAAAGCTTTCAACAAGATATAGTGACAATTTGGAAAGATGACACAAATCAAAAGAGAAGGAGAGTGGGAACATTCCATGAAACAATGATGGAAACAAGCACAAAGGACATGGAAAACAAAGAAATTGGGAGGAGAGTGAGAGCTTCCTGAGTTCTGAGCTGTTTAGAGACTTCCAGCAAATGCAGGGAGTCGTCGGTGTTGATAACACTAAGGCAGATACACCGTTGTTTGTCCTCCCAAGGAGAGACGATGCTATACCTATTGAGGATGAACTGACGGAGGCAGAATCCATCACTTTCAAACCAGTGTCTGAGAAGGACAAGAGAGAAAAAGACTAGCATCTGAATCTGTCTATGGGCTCAAGCTTCACAGGTTCAAACTTGATTTCCTTTTTCCACAATGTCTAGATTTGTCTCTTGGGGTTGACATTCTGCTAAGCCAGGACACAGAAGACAAACACATGAGTGAAAATGTCACTTTGTTAATTTAGAGTGTGAACTGTATTAACCAGTGGGGTAGGTGTGTTTTGTTAATTTGTGCACTCATTATGAACAAAGAAAAAATAAAAAGCTCCTAAACATCTCATGACCCCAGTGTTTTGTTTGTTTGTGTTTTCAGTTTTGCTTTTTTCCACTCCTTTATGATATTTTACACACATGGCAAGTTGTGCAGTCAACTTTATATCCTATGGGCTGCTTCTTCCATTTAACTTTTTGCAAAGCATTGCCACAGTGGTATTGTGCCTAATTCAGTCACATCTGCCTTTAGTTCTACCCTTGTGTATCCTAGCAGTAGAGATATCTATGGAAAACTGGTACAGCCACTCTGAAATCCTGAAATAGCTAAAATAATCCACCATCTAAACTCTCCTGGGCCAAATGCTCAAAGGACTTGACATCATCCACAGATACTTGCTCAGCCATATTCATTGCCACTGTATTCACAATAACTAGGAAATGGAAACAGCCTAAATGACCTTCAAAACTGAATGGATAATGAAAGGTATTTGTATGCTAAGGAACTCTACTGCATTGTAAAAAAAGCTGAAACCAGTGTATTTTGCAGGTGAATAGGTGGAAACTAGAGTATATACTGAGAGAAGGAATCCAGACCCAGAAAAACAAATGTGTTTTCTTGTATCTGCAGTGCTTAGCTCATTATCTTCACATAAGTCACCACAGTAATCAGAAAAGTAAAAGAGACCAAGTCAGGGGGGCTCTAGATTGGGCGATGG
>NW_023504860.1:0-23598 GCF_004664715.2 Peromyscus leucopus | reverse complement strand
TTTTAGCCTATCCAGAGAGATGTTTCAGTCCTCACAATATTTCCAGGGAGTTCTAGAAAAGATAAAAGAAGCCATACAAAGAGGCTTCCATTGTCTGCCCTGCACTGTCTAAAACCTTCTTCCTATGTAGTGTCTCAATGACCACTCGGTTTTTATTCATTGGCTTATCTGTCTTAACTCTACTAGGACTCAACAAATATAGCCTGTCTTCATTTATCAATAAAACAATCTTTATTAATCAAAACACTATTAGTGCATTCATGGTGGGTATGAAGAATCATGTGAGATTAATAAAGCCAGGAAATATTTGCAGTGATCTACAGAAGAAAGTTAAGATTCAAATAGTAACATGATTTTCAGAACCTCATCAGATTCTTTGCAGGGAAAGACTCTTATTTACTCATTGTCTGTCTTATTGGATCCCACTTAATAACCTTTGCTAGCACGGTTTCTGTCCCATTTCTTATTTTCTTTAATTACTAGGCCCTTAAAACATTCAAATTATTCCAGTTTTAATTCTGTAGATGAACTCCACTCGCTACTACACAAACAAAAATAATAACGAAAAGAATAATCCAAAATAAAGTAACCACTGCAACAATGCTAGGTACATGTATACCTCACAGACAAATCATAATAAAGTTTCAAAGCTGAAATATACTCTTATGATCATATTTCCTAAATAATAATACCAATATGCAAAAAAGTTATTTTAATAGAATGCGTGACACATGCAACCATTAGGTAATTCTATGCTTTTCACTAAGCTATTGATTACCAATAAATCATACCAGTCACATTGGCAGCTGAGAGAGTTATGTTGCTTTCCAATGGAAGATGTACAGAAATGACCAGAATCAAATGTTTGAATTACATATTTAGAGATACACATTCAAAATTAGAAACACACATACAGGAAAGAATGACATCTTAAAGTTACTTCATTTAAGATTTTGAAGATGCTGTTTAATTTATAAGAGGAAAAAAATAAGTATGTAATAAATGGGGATCATAGGTAAGTTCTTTTAGTGGCAGTATATTTAGAAAAGAAGTAGAACAGAAAAAGTGGAAATGACAAAAAATAAAGAAAGCAAATTCTAGAAATATTAAAATAATATTTTAATTATTTTTTATGATTAAATTACTTTTTATGATTAAAAAGGGAAAAGATTAGTTTTTATGATTATAACAAGGTTTATAAAAAGGTTTCTACCAGTGCAAAACTAAAAAATAATAAACATAAAAAGCAGAATGTTTTCTAGGGGAAAAAAATAACAGTAAAGTCCTCTGATAAAACATTGCCCACAAATAGAAACTATCTCTGTGCCCAAAACAAGAGGTATAAAGACAACCCTGTACAATCAAAAGTTCTTCTTGTTCAGGCTTTTCATCAGAGCAAATTTAATATCTCTGTTCCTCAAGCTGTAGATTAAGGGATTCAACATAGGAACCACATTGGTATAAAAGACAGAAGAGATTTTACCTTCATTCATAGACCCAGCTGAGGAGGGTTTGAAATACACAAATGCACCTGAAACAAAGAACAGAGAAACAGCCAGGATGTGGGAGCTGCAGGTACTGAAGGCTTTGGACCTGCCCTCAGAGGAACTGATGCGGAAGATACTGGAGAGGATGCAACCATAGGAGATAAAGATAGTTGATGTATGAACAATGATGTTGATGCTCACGACAATGAAAATGACAAGTTCGTTGACATACGTGCTTGTGCAGGACAGTTGGAGCAAAGGAGGAATATCACAGAAGTAGTGATTGATGGTGTTGGCATCACAGAAGGTCAGTCTCAGCATGCATGCAGTGTGAGCTACAGCATTAGAAAACGCAATAAAGTAGGAACCAAGCATAAGGCTCAAACATAATTTAGGAGACATGACAACATTATACAACAGTGGATTGCAGATGGCCACATAGCGATCATAGGCCATTGAAGTCAGCACATAACACTCAGAAACTACAAAGAAGACAAAGAAATAGACTTGAGTCATACATTCCACATAAGAAATTGTATTCTTCCTTAATATAAAGTTCACCAGCATTTTGGGAGTGAACACAGAGCAATAGCAGAGGTCTATAAAGGACAAGTTAAAGAGAAAAAAGTACATAGGAGTGTGGAGGTGAGAATTCAGCACAGTCAGAATTATCAAACACAAATTTCCCAATGCAGTGATCAGATACATTGCTAGAAACAGAAAGAACAAGGGCATTTTGAGTTCGGGCTGGTCTGTTAATCCTACCAGAATGAATTCGGTCACCAAAGAAAGATTTACTGAGTCCATTCTTCTCTAAGGGAACCTGTGGACACAGAACATTGAACAGCATTAGAGAATGATGCACACTCTTCATGGGTCCTTTGTAACTGCAACAGGTATGTTGGCATGTTAGTTTAAGCCTAGACTAGTCATACAGAATCAGCTTGTGCAGCCACAAACAATCTTGAGTCACAAAGCAATTGCTATTGATTTCATTATGATTTTTGAAAAATATCACAAGATAAAGAATATACTAAGAAGTATTCAACATTCTCCCATCTCCAGTCTTTCCTCACTAGAGCCTTCCCTACAACAATAAAATTGGAGGGAGATGCCCAGACAGTCAATGTTGGTGGCTGGTGCAGATTCACTTTTGCTGTGCTACTAATGAAAAACAGATGCCTAAATTAAATCTAAAACGTGAAGCGTGGTGAGAATGTTTCCTGTCCTCTTGTCACAGAATCATGAATCTGGAATGTCTGAGTTCTAACCATGAAGGAGAACTCCAGTGGAGATGCTGCAAGTTCAGTGGCCTCTAACACCTCTTAACACTCTCTGATCGCCCTGAATGCTTTCATCTGTCTGTTTCACTTGCCTCTCATTTTGCCCCAAAAAAGGAATAAACTTGCTGAAGCCCATCATATATTTAGAGAGACATAAAGGGTTAGGATTCGGATGGAGGGGGAGTGGGGAAGATTGCAGTCTTACTTTCCCATTTATCCCTATTTACCTGTATAAATATTTCAGATCCAAAGGTTTTAGGTCTTTCAGTTCAAAGAAGATGTGCTCAAGACTCAATTTTCCTGGACCAATTTCTGAATTGTAGAACATTATCTGAGATTAAAGCTTTGAGTGTTTTCTGGAAGCAGAGAAAGGTGGCCTTTAATCTCAGGATTTATGTGCTTATAAGTCAGGCAAAAGAATGTCTAGGCTCTTCCTCAGAGGAAAGCATTTAATCAGAGAAGGAACTGAGGAAACTGTATTACACCTTAGTTCATGATCCCTGTTTCCTGAGGGACCCACAATTATACTCATCTTTTCCACTTACTCTAGAGAACGTACAGTCCAGGGTGTAGATATAGAGTCAGTTTCTTGCCTCTCCAGTTATCTTTGGATCTGGAGGGATATCTGTGTTTAGGGGTTTTTCTCTCTTGCTTCCTGCAGTTAAATGAGAATTGCCCACAGATCTTTCTGTTGACTAAATTGTGTATCTGAACGTTGCAGTGTTGTAGGAAGTTACTTCCAGTACTGTGCTATCAGGAACATCACAGATGCTGTGTACAAAAATATATTTCTGAACAAGAATGATACCAGGAGACACACTAAAATGGAAGGGGAAATCTCAAGTGGCCTCAACCCGTGATGAGTAAATGAGGAGTGCTGGGAGTGTACAGAGTGTTTCTTTCTGGGAATAAACCTATTCCAATTGGTCAGCCAATATCAAGTGGTCAACCATGAATTCATACTAAGAAGTAATATTATATGAACAGAGAGCTTGTGTTTATATATTTAGCAACACAATAATCAAGCAAATAGAAGCCCTGAATTTTAGAAGAGTAAAGAGGTGTGTGTGAGAAAGGCTAGAGGCTGGAAAAGGAAAGTGGAAAAATTATGTAAGTATACTTCAGTTGAAAGATGACACCAAAATAAATAAAAAACTTTAAAAGATTTTAATAAAATAAAATATGACTGCATCACTTTTCCAGTTACCTTTTCTTACTCTAAGCACACCAACTAAATCCCTGAAAATTAATGGACATTTTTTTTTTTTGCTATGTATATACACACAAACATACATATTCACAAATATATAAATTAATTCAGTCTCAGTGAGACAAACACCCTGTTTTTTCTCCTTATTCTTATTAGATTTTATATGCATACATGCAATTATATATGTACATATGACAGAAATGTAGGGGAACAAAGAGACCTAATAAGCACTGGGATACAAAGATAAAAAATGAGATATGAGCAGGTATGGAGGAAATATGCACAATGAGTCACAGGTTTTATAGAAAAGTCTTATGTTACTTAATACTACTTAAAATGAATATAATTGCCAATTTTGAAGATTAATAATCTTGACCTCAAGCTATATATTTAATGGCATTACATATAATATTCATATATAAATTTTCAAATGCTTTTATCAAATGTAAACTATACAATTTATTCAAAAATAAGCCTTTTATTATTTAAAAAAGTACAAATTTACAAAATGTGTGTATTCTACTAGGAAGACTGCAGGCAAGCATTATAAACTTGGAAACAAATATAAACAAGATGCATTTAAATTTATGTTGCTCACACCATTGAAGAAAAGTACATTAATCAGTATTCACAAACAAGCTTTTGTATGTTCTAAGCTGAAGGGCATTTTCTTTTGTCTCTGCAGAATATATAAAACCATGACACTTAAAACTGATTTTTCTACTGGAAGATAAATTATACACAATGATGAAATAGATTGACAAATGGTGTGTCTATTATGAATCATTCCAGGCTTCTTCAAGAAACATTCATGTTCTCATTTATTTTTTGGATATAGCGTTCTCCATGGCTATGGACTGGAGGTCATCTAACTGAGACTGCATTGAAAGTAAGAATGAGGATGCAACTTGTGTTGGATTTCATTCACTCTAAAAAGTATCAAAATGTGCTCCCATGGGCATACACATTTCGATGAAGTACTTTTAATAAAAACTTAACCATTTGTGCTTTATTTAGCTATTCTCAGAAAACTGTATTACTACTTTAAAAACACTGTTTTCAAAAGGTGTCCCTTCTGGTCCAACTAAAACTGCACCCCAGTAAATGCTGCTGTTTTAGATGGTGCACCACTAACCCCCAAAGGTATATCCTCTTTTACTCAAAATGCTGCATGAGACTCTTCTAGGGTTGCAAGATTTATAGCTCTTCCATGTAGAAAAATGAATAATTTCAACTTAAATTGATTTAAGAAACCTAACATGAAAACCCAGAAGCCTATGAATTATTTGGTCTAAGGGGCAGTCTCAGACATCTTGTTCAAAATAGTCAGAAAGACAGAAAGATAGATTGATGGCCAGATATAAAACAAAGAAACAAACAAAAAAACAAAGAAACATATAGTAGATATGAAGATACAATTATGTCAGAATATTAATGCCTGGTAACCATAAAAGTCAACATTGACTTTCCCCCATGATATCAATGTACACACACAGCCTTTACAGTGTAGCTAAATAAGTATCTTTACCTTTTGGGTCCTGCCAATATTGGTGGATTTCCTACACTATGTGAGAAAGATCAGTGTTTGTAGAGCTTCAGAATGCTCAGTCAACAGCTCCCACTGTTCTCAGTGGGGAGATACATCTGCTCTACTCAAAAAAGAAAAATGCTATAAGATTTTCTTTTGTTTCATTGTCTTCTACAGTAATCTTGAGATAGTATGTGGCATTGGAACATTGTTTTCCTTAACTTTCTTTGTTTGCTTTTAATAAATATACTCAGATGTTCTCTGTATAAATTACAAAGTTCCATTTACTCTAAGAATTTCAAAAGAATCATCTTTCATTGGCACTTTATTAACATTGACAAATATGCATAGACAGAATCTGGAGTACAGATGGATAAATTACAATAGAACTTTACTATTTTCGCAATTTTTTATCCTATGTAACATGTATACTATTTAAGAATAATATTAATAAAATCCTTGGCTGTTTTCCCTTGTTTTCATTATGAACATGAATTTATTTTTTTGTAAAATAATGGAAATAGTTATTGAAATGATCAAGTAAATCCACACTAGAGTTGCATTTTTCCATTGTTAATGCAAAATTCAGTACAGAGACAATTTCTTGGTGCATGATTTACATGGATTACAGATCGCCATGTAGTGATCATAGGCCATTGAAGTCAACACGCAATACTCATAAACAACAAAGAAGACAAAGAAATAGCCTTGGGTAAATCATTCCATGTATAAATGATGTTCTCCATTAATATAAAGTTCATTAGCATTTGGGGAATGAACACTGAGCAATAACAGAGGTCTATAAAGGACAAGTTAAAGAAGAAAAAGTACATAGGAGTGTGGAGGTGAGAATTCAGCACAGAAGAATTATCAAACACAAATTTCTCAGTGCAGTGACCAGATACATTGTTAGTAACAGAAAGAACAAAGGTACTTGGAGTTCATACAGCACTCCTGGAGTTAATCCTACCAGAATGAATTCAGTCACTAAAGAAATATTTACTGATTCCATGTTTCTCTAAGAGCATCTGTGGACACAGAAAATAGAGCTGTATTAGAGCATGATCCACACCAGTCATGAGTCCTTCCCACCTGTGGGTGTATGTTAGGAAAATTTCTTCTAGCTCAGACTAATACAGAATCCAATGGTGCAGCCACACACAAAAATAATATGTAAAGTCAGAAATCCAGTGGTAGAAAGTTTTAGTATTATTTACAAAAAAGTAAAAGAATGCACTGAGAATGATTCAACCCTTTCCCATCTCCTGTCTTTCTTCATGAGGGTCCTCCATTCAACAATAAAATTGGAAGCAGATTTCTGGATGCTACATTGCTGGTTGCTGCTGCAGATTCACCTTTGTTGTAGAATGAATGAAAAGCATATGCCTAATCAAAAACTAAAAGAAAAAGAGAGAGGCATAGAGAGAATGTCTCCTGTCCCCTTGTCACAGAGTCATGACTCTGGAAGACTTGAATTCTGATCATGCAGGAGGACTCTAGTGCAGATATTCCAAGTCCAGTGGCCACTAATAACTCTTACCACTATCTGATCTCCCTGAATGCTTTCCTCTGCAGGCTTTGGTTGAGTCTCCTTTTGCACAGGAAAGGAGAGACTCTTGCTGAAGCCTATCATATATTAAGAGAGACTTAAAGGGTATGGATTCACAAGGATGGGAGGCAGGGAGGATCTCTGAGGAGTTGAGGAGAGGAAAGTGTAATCAGAATATACTATATGAAAAATAATCTATTTTCAACAAAAAATGAAAGGCAAATATTTAGTAAAATAATAAAAAAGGAAGACAGTCTGTTAGTATACATTAAATTCAGAAACTCACAATTTTTATTCCAATCCTTGGAGCTCTCTTACTTTCTCATTTATCCCTGTTCATGTGTATATAAATATTTCAGATTCAAAGGTTTCAGATCTTTCATTCAAAGTAGATATACCTGAGATTTAATTTTATTGGACCAATTTCTGAATTGCAAACATTATGTGTGATTTGAGTCTTTTCTGGAATCAGTGAAAGGGCCCTTTAACTGCAGGAAATGTGGGCTTAAAAGTAGGGCAGAAGAATGTCTAGGCTCTTCCTCAGAGGAGAGCATTTAAATCAAAGTAGGAGCTGAGGAAATTGTATTACAACTTGGATCATGATCCTAATCTCCCAAGGAACCCACACTTATACTCATCCTTTCCATTAACTCTAGAGAACCTGCATCTCCCAGTATAGATAGAGAGATAGACTCTTGCCTCCCCAATTATCTTGTGATATTAAGAGAAATCTGAGTTTGGGGTTTGTGGTGGTATTGTGTTCCCCAAAATATTGTGTACCTTAATAAACTTATCTGGGGTCAGAGAACAGAAAAGCCACTAGTTAAGCAGTGATAGCACACGCCTTTAATCCTAGCATTCCAGAGACAGAAATCCTCTGGATCTCTGTGAGTTCAAGGCCACATTGGAAACAGCCAAGCATGGTGGCACACGCCTTTAATCCCAGAAAGCCAGCCTTTAATCCCAGAGAGTGGTGGTAGAAAGCAAAAAGATATATAAGGCATGAGAACCAGAAACTAGCAGCATTTGGCTGTTTAAGCATGTGGCTGGTTAAGCTTCAGGCTTTCGAGCAGCAGTTCAGCTGAGACCCATTCCAGATAAGGACTCAGAGGCCACCAGTCTGAGGAGACAAGACCAGCTGAGGATCCGGTGAGGTGAGATAGCTGTGGCTTGTTCTGTCTCTCTGATCTACCAGCATTGACCCCAATAACTGGCCTCAGGTTTGATTTTATTAATAAGAACCTTTAAGATTCTTGCTACAGGGGTTCTTCCTGAAGTTTAGTTAAAATTGTCCACATGTCATCCTCCTCATTAATTTCTGTGTCTGAAAGTTGTCAAGTGTTGTATTGAGTCATCTCCAGTGCTGTACTACCAGAAACATCACATATACTGTTTAAAAATATCTCTTGTACAAAGATGGTACCAGGAGACACGTTAACATGGAAGGGAGAAATCTCAAAGGATCTTACTGCTTGGTGAAGAACTGAAGGCAAGTAAGGAATATTGGGAGTGCTACAAATAGTCTTTTTTAGGGAAGAAAAATACCACAAATGGTTAAATAGTATCAAGTGGTCAGCCTTAAAATCATACAAAGGAGTAAGTAACATTATATAGACTAAGAGGTTGTATTTACATATTTAGGAATATATATGATTAATATGTAACAACAGTTAAGGAAATAGAGGACCTGAATATTAGAGAGAGCAAGGGGGTGCACATGGGAAGTGCTAGAGGCCAGAAAGGAAAGTAGAAAAAATATGTAATTATATTTTAAGTTTAAAAGACAAAAATATTAAATAAATAAAAACTCTAAAATGTTTTAATAAAAAGAATAAAGTAAAATATAAATGAATCAGTTTGCCAGTACCCTTTCCTTACGCCAAGCATCCCTCTTTTCAGCAACTCATTGCCTCCAAATTAACTAAATTAACGACCTCTTTTTTTTTTATTTTTGTTTTTCGAGACAGGGTTTCTCTGTGTAGTTTTCATGCCTGTTCTTGATCTTGCTCTGTAGACCAGACTGGCCTCAAACTCACAGAGATCCACCTGGCTCTGCCTCCCCAGTGCTGGGATTAAAGGTGTGTGCCACTGCCATCCAGCTTAATGACTTCTTTTTTATTGCTACATATATATGCAAAAATGTGTAAATTAATCCAGTCTCAGTAATACAAACACCATTTTTCTTCTTGTTATTAAAAGATTTTATACACATGCATGAAATTTTATATGTACAGATAATATGAGTATAGGGGAACAAAGAGGGTTAATAAACACTGGAGTGCAGTATGAAAAATTGGATGTGAACAGATATGGTAGAAATATGATCAGTGAGTCAATGGTTTTATACAAAAATATTTATTTTTTATTTATTTTTTCTTTTTGGTTTTTTGAGACAGGGTTTCTCTGTGTAGCTTTGTGCCTTTCCTGGAACTCACTTGGTAGCCCAGGCTGGCCTTGAACTCACAAAGATCCGAGTGGCTCTGCCTCCCAAGTGCTGGGATTAAAGGCATGTGCCACCACCGCCTGGCTTACAAAAATATTTATGTCACTTATTACTATTTACAATAAATATATATAATGCCAATTTTAAAGGTTAATAATCTTGATCTCAAGTTATATATTAAACAGCATTATATTCAATATTCATATAACAAACTTCAAGAATTTTTATCCAATGTAAAACAATTTGAAAAAGCACAGATTTGCAAAATGTGTGTATTCTATTAGGAAGACTGAAAGCAAACATTATACATTGGAAACAAATGTAAACGGGATGTATTACAAAATTATTTAGCTCAAAACATGCAATAAAAAGTACACCAATCAGGGTACACACTTTGTATATTCTGAGCTGAAGGGCATTTTCTTTTGTCTCCACAGAATTAATAAAAACATGACACTTAAAACTGGAATTTCTACTGGGAGATAAATTATATACAACAATGATGAAACAGATTGACAGATGGTTTGTCTATTATAAATCATTCCAAACTTCTTCAAGAAACTTCCATGCTCTCATTTACTTTTTTGATATAGCTTTCTCTGTGGTTATTGACTGGGGAGTTTGGCTTTGTTCATTTAACTGAGACTGAATTGAAATTAAGAGAGGGGATACAATATATGTTGGACTTCATTCATTCTAAAGAGTATCTAAACATGCTCCCATTGACATACACATTTCGATGAAATATTTTTTAATAAAAATGTAACTGTGGTTTATTGAGATAGTCTCAGATAATTGTATTACTACTTTACACACACTGTCTTCAAAAGGTATCCCTTCTGTTCTAACCATAACTGCACCCCAGTGAATACTGCTTTTCTTAGATGGTGCACCACTAACTCCCTAAATTATGTCTTTTTGCACTCACTTGAAATCCTGAATGAGACTCTTCTAGGGTTGCTGGATTTGTAGCTAATCCATGTGTAAAAAAATAATAATTTCCACTCAAATTGATTTGTTCCATTTGAAATATATGAGCTTCTTTTGAAAATGTATGAAGCTCAGTAGCTAAAGAAGATCCCTTACTGTTTTAATGTGTAAAAGAAAATTAAGTTGATCGAATCAATATACTACCAATTTAAACTTGAAATCACAGAAGCCTATGGATTGTTTGGGCTAACTGATAGCCCCAGACATTTTATTCAATATAGATAATCAGAAAGATGGATAGCCAGATACTGAAACAGATAGATAAATAGATAAGAAAATACAATTATATCAGTTTATTAACATCTTGTAACTATCAAAGCCAACATTGACATTCCTGTAATATCAATGTTCACATTCTTACAATCTTCACACACCTCAAACACACAAAAATGAGAAAATAATTGTATTAAAATAAATTTCTTTAAAATATTATCAGTAATTCCATTGCAATTCTTTTTTATGTGTTTTATACACCTGTATGTCTGATTGTGTAAAAATTGTTTCAGTTGAAACATGATTGAAAAGGAAAAAGTTGAAGGAAATATTGTAAGAGCAAGAGAACCAAGAAGTTTGCTATGAGATTGTCTCCTTGGAATATTAGAAGCTACACCATAAACTCTCTCCAACATAACCACCTGCCTAAACATGAGCTGAAAGAGGACAATAATTTTAAATTCTAGTAACATGGTATATGTGAGCCATCAGTGAGAATACTCTGTCCAGTGTAAGCAGAGCAAGTCTTGCAAACAAACGTGAGAATCATCTAAATTCTGTTCAGTATATCCATGTCTTTGCTTGCTCATGATGAACTGAAGCTGTAAGTAAAGAAACATGATGCTAAGTGCTCTTGAAATCTTTATACAATGTAGAAGCATTTGTTGCTTAAGACAGAGACAGTTTCTGTGTCTATTCAGTAATCTGTCTGTAATGTGTGAAAAAGACAGAAATTTGCTATCACATATCATACATACAATAGAATCATGCTGAATCTATATTTCTGTAATATTCTGCATATGTGAAAAAATTAAATAAAAATATAAATTTCTAAGAAGAAAGCTAGATACATGTGCAATCAAGTTGTAACTAAATAGAGATTATTCTTACAAAAGTACAGAATGAAGAACAGTCAATTACTTGTCAAGTTTCTAAGTCAATTTGAACAACAGTCTTTGAGTATATTCTTACTAAGGTGGGTCATTGAATCTCTGGTGTATTCAGAATTTGTATTCTTGGTTTACTCTAATAAAAATTCCTTTAAAAAATTTTTTGTGTGTTTTGTGTTTCTTCCATAAATCTGTGAACAAGGTACCACAAATCTGAAAATGCTCTGACTGAGAGACAAACATTAACCCCAGAAGAAGACAAAATAATGGAGTTGGCTTATACAAGGATAAAGAAGTTTTAACTCTGGTGTCTTTGGAAACAAATGTTTCCCTCTCTCTCTCTCCCCTCTCCCCACTCTTGCCCTTGCTCTCTCTCTCCGTCTTCTTCCTTCCTTGCTTCCTTCGTTCCTTTTTCTTCTTTTTTTTTTTGCACCACGAATTGAAGGTTTTCTGTAAGATAATAAAGTAGAAAAATGTTCACTATACTCTTTCTCAAAACTCTTCTTTTGCTTTTAGATGCTGTCCTGGTTGTTTTCTGGTTACTGTAATAAAATGCTACAAAAGCAAGTTGAGCAATGATAAGCTATTCAGTAGAACATGAGTAGCTGGTAACATTGAATCATGACAGAAAAGATACAAATTCCACTGATCAGCTGTGGTTCTTTACCCACTTCAAGAACAACCTTGTTTTAAAAATTTTCTTTTAATTTATTTGTGTCCTTAATCATCTAGTCCATATCTCTACAGAATAAAACAAAATAAAATTTAAGAGAAAAAATGTAAAAAAAGCAGGAGATAAAGAACTATCCGTCATGGATAGTGAGCCATACATCAAACTCTTTATCCATACATTTTTTTTTTTTTTTTTTTTACGAGCAGGCATCATCACAAAGATCATTGGTCTGGTTGAGACTGTCTCTGCTACAATCAAAACTGGGCTTCATGGGATCTTCCTGGACATTCTATTGATGCCTTTGTTCTGGAGATACTGCAACTTGGTCTGAGGACAATGTACCCCCCCCCCCCCCCCCACACACACACACACACACACACACACACACACACACACACACTCCAGCTAGCAGATCACAGATGGGTGGATTCTGATGGCAAACACATAATGTTCTGCTGGAAGTGCAGTTGGTCAGAAATGGCAATCTTTGAGTGTACTTCTCAGGTTATTTTGAAATAAAACACTAATTGGCCAGTAGTCAGGCAGGAGGAAGTATAGGCAGGACAAAGAGGACAAGAATTCTGGGAAATGGAAGCTGAGTCAGAGGAACTGCCAGCCACTGCCAGGACAAGCAGCATGTGAAGATGCCGGTAAGCCACGAGCCACGTGGCAAGGTATAGATTTCTAGAAATGTTTTAATTTAAGATATAAGAATAGTTAGCAAGAAACCTGCCACAGCCATAAAGTTTGTAAGCAATAAAAGTCTCTGTGTTTACTTGGTTGGGTCTGAGTGGCTGTGGGACTGACGGGTGAGAGAGATGTTCCTGACTGTGGGCCAGGCAGGAAAACTCTAGCTACAGATTCCCTTATTCTGGTTTTTATGTGACCCATAAATGCTTCCCCTTTCTAGTAGTCTCTTTCAGTACTCTCCTCTTCGCCCCCCCAATATGACTTCTCATGATTCTAACCCCACCTGTCCAACAAAGAATTGGTTCTTTGAGAAAATCAACAATATAGACAAGCCCTTATCCAAACTAACCCAAGGGTAGAGAGAAAGCATCTAAATTAACAAAATCAGAAATGAAAATGGAGACATAACAATAGACAATGAAGAAATCCAGAGAATAATTGTCTTACTTCAAAAACCTATACTCTTCCCAGAGTGGCTGGTGCCCAGGGATGGGGACTGGGTTGGGCCCGGATAGTCAGGGGCAGGATGGGAGCTGGGGGCCGGTCTCTAAGTCTCAGGAAGTGGCTGGGGTCTCGGGCAGATGGGCATGGGGGCAGGGCGTGAAGATTGGTGGGGCTGCTGGGGGGGCTTAGATAAGGGGATCCTTCCCGGTGGGGCTAGAAGGGGACCTGCCTGGTGGTCAGAACCTGGGGCCAAAGCGACAGCCTACAGAATGGGAAAAGATCTTCACCAACCCCACATCTGACAGAGGACTTATATCCAGAATATATAAGAAACTCAAGAAATTAGACATCAAAACGACCAACAGTCCAATTGAGAAATGGGCTTTAGAAATAAACAGAGAATTCTCAACAGAGGAAACTCAAATGGCTGAAAGACATTTAAGGAATTGCTCAACATCCCTAATCATCATGGAAATTGAAATCAAAACAACTCTGAGATACCACCTTATGCCTGTCAGAATGGCTAAGATCGAAAACACTGAAGACACTTTATGCTGGAGAGGATGTGGAACTAGGGGAACTCTCCTCCACTGCTGGTGGGAATGCAAGCTTGTACAACCACTTTGGAAATCAATATGGTGCTTTCTTAGAAAACTGGAAATCAATCTCCCCCAAGATCCAGCTATACCACTCTTGGGCATATACCCAAGAAATGCTCAATCATACCACAAGAGCACTTGCTCAGCTATGTTCATATCAGCATTGTTTGTAGTAGCCAAAAACTGGAAACAACCTAGATGCCCTTCAACTGAAGAATGGATAAATAAATTGTGGCACATATACACAATGGAATACTACTCAGCAGAGAAAAACAATGACATCATGAGGTTTGCAGGCAAATGGATGGATCTAGAAAAAATCATCCTGAGTGAGGTAACCCAGACTCAGAAAGACAAATATGGTATGTACTCACTCATAGGAGGATGCTAGATGTGGAACAAGGATGACTGGACTGCTACTCACATCACCAGTGAGGCTACCTGGAAAACGGGACCCCAAGAAAGACACGGAGAAATGGATGAGATCTACATGAACACCCTGGACATGAGTTGGAGCAATGAAGGGCAAGGGTCGAGGGAAAGAGTGTGGGAGATCCTAACTGGATCAAGAAAAGAGAGGGAGAACAAGGAATACGAGACCATGGTAAATGAAGACCACATGAGAAAAGGAAGAAACAAAGAGCTAAAGAGGCCCACAGAAATCCACAAAGATACCCCCACAAAAGACTGCTGGCAATGGTCGAGAGACAGCCGGGACTGACCTACTCTGGTGATGGGATGGCCAAACACCCTAATAGTTGTGCCAGAAACCCATCCAAGGACTGAGGAATCTGGATGCAGACATTCACGCTAGGCCCCGGGTGGAGCGCTGGGAGTCTAATTAGTGAGAAAGAGGAGGGTTTATATGAGCGAGAATTGTTGAAACCAAGGTTGGATAAAGCACAGGGACAAATAGCCAAACGAATGGAAACACATGAACTATGAACCAAAGGCTGAGGGGCCCCCAACTGGATCAGGCCCTCTGAATAGTGAGACAGTTGATTGACTTGATCTGTTTGGGAGGCATCTAGGCAGTGATACCAGGTCCTGGGCTAGTTGCATGAGTTAGCTGTTTGAAACCTGGGACTTATGCAGGGACGCTTGGCTCAGTCTGGGAGGAGGGGACTGGACCTGCCTGGACTGAGTCTATCAGGTCGATCCCAGTCCTCGGGGGAGACCTTGATCTGGAGGAGGTGGGAATGAGGGGTAGGCTGGGGGAAGGGGAGGGGGCAGGAAGGGAGAGAACAAGGGAATCTGTGGCTATTATGTAGAACTGAATAGTATTGTAAAATAAAAAAATAAAATAAAATAAAAACCTTTGAGATATTGAAGAATGAAAATTAAGAAGTCATTAGAAGATAATGTAGAGACCTCCCATGCTCATGGTTAGTAGGATTAATATTGTGAAAATAGCTATCCAACCAAAAGCAATCTACAGACTCAAAGCAATCCCCATTAAAATTCTAGCACAATCCCTCAGAGAAGTTGACAACAAATCTTAAACTTCAATGTTTCTTCAAATTTCATAATTGTTGATGACTATTTTGAACTCATCCCAATAGAGTTTTTATTATAATAAGAAAAATTGTGAATAATGTGTTAGTGATTGTTGCTGTGATGAGTAACTAAGATGGGAAGACATGTTCTGTAGTCAGTAGTGGTATCCAATAGCATAGATTGTAGACCTGGAATCAATACCCCCAAACAGTGCCATGTTCCCATTGCTTCTGTTGTGTTTTAATGGTGTCAAAGCAAGGGTTTCTTAAACCTCCTTAATTCTCCCAGTAGAAGCACCTGAGAAGAACTTGGACATACACACCTTATTTTGCTAATGCATGACTGCTGAGTCAAATCCTTTGAAGTACCCCTTATTGTACTATGGTTAAACTAGGATTCACTATCTTCTGAAGGAGAGCAGAAGGTGTAGTCTGAAATAAGATCTGTGTCATGATGATCTGACTAATGATCAATATGTACCAAGTCAATTAGTCGGTAAAGGTAGCTAAAAATAACAGAAAATAACTTTGAGAACTATTCATTAATTAATTTGTGTGGAATGAATCAATATTTTCAAAAGAATAAGAACTTCCTATTAATGCCATCTCTCCAAACCCCCACATCTAGACCAGGTCCCACATCCAATGTCTCAGACTTTTATGTGTACTCCTGCCTGCACTGCAACTAACCTATAGGCTTCCGTCAGGGCTTTCCCTACATGCAACTATCAAACGGTCCCTACTGAACTACATCCATCCCCTCTACTAATCCTGACTTCCCAATTTCTTCTCCAAGGTCTGGCCAGGAGAGTCTCAATCTTTCCATACAAGCCTGCTCCCTAACCCACCATATGTAGTCCAAGTGCCCCATCCAGTTCACCAGCCTAGTCTGGCACACCCCTAATTGTGCCTCAACCAAACTCTAGGATTCTACCAGGATCCTCACTACCTATCTTCTACTCCATAGACTCTTCCCATTCCACAACCAACCTGTCCATCCATCCAGTTCTACCCCCACCCTCTAGGCTTAGACTAGGAGGCACATCATATATGGTAGCCCTGTGGCCTCTCTACCTGACTTCATTCCACCAAAGGAGCTGAGAAGAAAGCAAGAGCAGAGAGGTAAAAATTGAAGCTCCTGATTCAAGGCTTTGAACTTGCCATTAGTGGAGGCTGATAACAATGAAGATGTAAGGGGCCAGGATGGTCTGGATTGGAAGATAGAAATTAGAATCACTGCAGCACAGAAGTACTACTTTATTGACAAAAGTATTGCAGTGGGCAAGCTGCAACAATGGAAGAAATCACTGAAGTAGTGTTGGATTACTTCAGCCTTGGAAAAAGCACTCTCAGAACACAGAGTATGAATTGTAGCCTTGGTGAAGCTCATGGCATGCACTCCACCTATCCTCCAGAAACAGACTTAGGAAGCCTGGTGAAATCATCAAGGGAATGCAGATGGCAACACACTGGCCATATATCATTGTAGCCAATGTGTACCATCATAACAAAGACTAGAATGGGAGAGAGCAGAGATGTGGCTGACATCCTTTTCTGCCACAAAGCTCATTAGTATATGAGGGCAATTCAGTTTGGCAGTGCTTAAAAATAAAACTGTTGAACTTACCATATAACCCAGCAATTCCAGTGCTACAAAACAACCCCAAACTGAGTATGTGCACATCAAGCAAACCTGTGCGTGGTTACTGCAGAAATGCTTCTAATTAAAAGCTGAAAGCCATCCAAGTGTCCATGCAGTGATGCATAGACAGGACAAGTGCACCTTATCCATGGGATAGAGCACTGTTATGCAGTAAAGAACCCTGCAGTTCTGAGATTATCACATCTTCAAACGGCCTGAAGCAAGTCAGGAGAAACGAATCAGAGATGGTCATACATTATGTGGTGCCCTGTGTAGGAAATATAAGGAACAAGTTCATCCGGAAGGAGATCGGCTTGGTGTTTGTCTGGTGTGTCAGGAAAGAAGGTGCTCACTTGACCACATGTAACTTTAGTTAATATGTAGGCAATGATGTATTTTTTTTATTTTATAATTTAATTTTATATCAGCCATGGATTCCCTGTCCTCCCCCTCCTGCCCTCCCAACCTTTCTCCTTAGCCTACCCACCATTCCCATCTCCTCCAGGGCAAAGACTCCCCTGGGGATTCAGTTCAACCTGGTAGATTCAGTCCAGGCAGGTCCAGTCCCCTCCTCTCAGGCTGAGGTAAGTGTCCCTGCATAAGCCCCAGGTTCCTAACAGCCAGTTCATGCACTGAGGACAGGTCTCGGTCCCACTGCCTGGGTGCCTCCCAAACAGTTCAAGCTAACCAACTGTCTCACCTTTTCAGAGGGCCTGAATCAGTTGGGGGCTCCTCAGCTATTGGTTCATAGTTCATGTGTTTCCATTCATTTGGCTATTTATCCCTGTGCTTTTTCCAATCTTGGTCTCAACAATTCTCACTCATACAAACCCTCCTCTTTCTCGCCAATTGAACTCCTGGAGCTCTACCTGGGGCCTCGGCATGGATCTCTGCATCCGGTTCCCTCAGTCATTGGATGAGATTTCTAGCATGGCAATTAGGTTGTTTGGCCATCCTATCACCAGAGTAGGTCAGTTCGGGCTTTCTCTCACCCATTGCCAGTAGTCTATTGTGGAGGTATCTTTGTGGATTTCTGTGGGCCTCTCTAGCACTTTGTTTCTTCCTATTCTCATATGGTCTTCATTTATCATGGTCTCTTATTTGTTGTTCTCCCTCTCTGTTCTTGATCGAGCTGGGATCTCCCACTCCCCTAAGCTCTCTTTCCCTCGAAACTTGCCCTTCATTACCCCCACTCAAATCCAGGTTGTTCATGTAGCTCTCATCCATTTCTCTGTTATTGGGTGATCCCTGTGTCTTTCTTAGGGTCCTGTTTTCTAGGTAGCCTCCCTGGAGTTGTGAGTAGCAGTCTAGTCATCTTTGTTTTACATCTAGTATCCTCCTATGAGTTAGTACATACCATATTTGTCTTTCTGAGTCTGGGTTACCTCACTCAGGATGATTTTTTCTAGATCCATTCATTTGCCTGCAAACCTCATGATGTCATTGTTTTTCTCTGCTGAGTAGTATTCCATTGTGTATATGTAGCACATTTTATTTATCCATTCTTCAGTTGAAGGGCATCTAGGTTGTTTCCAGGTTCTGGCTATTACAAACAATGCTGATAAGAACATAGCTGAGCAAGTGCCCTTGTGGTATGACTGAGCATTCCTTGGGTATATGCCCAAGAGTGGTATAGCTTGGTGTTGGGGAAGATAGATTCCCAATTTTCTGAGATAGAGACAACCTACAGAATGGGAAAAGGTCTATACCAACCCCACATCTGACAGAGGGCTGATATCCAGAATATATAAAGAACTCAAGAAATTAGACATCAAAACACCCAACAGTCCAATTAAGAAATGGGCTATAGAACTAAACAGAGAATTCTCAACAGAGGAAGCTCAAATGGCTGAAAGACATTTAAGGAATTGTTCAGCATCCCTAATCATCAGGGAAATGCAAATCACAATGACTCTCAGATACCACCTTACACCTGTCAGAATGGCTAAGATAAAGAACACTGAAGACAGCTTATGCTGGAGAGGATGTGGAACTAGGGGGAACTCTCCTCCACTGCTGGTGGGAATTCAAGCTTGTATAACCACTTTGGAAGGCAATGATCTATTAGTAGAACATGGTGACATTTGCACAACTCATGAATATATAAAACTCCTAACTGTACATTGAGAACTGTGAACTTTAAAATATATCAGCTACCCTTTAGTAAATGTGTTATACATATAACAAACATGCACCAGTGAGATGGTTCTTTTGGTAAAGGCACCCACCCCACAGGTATGGTGACCTGAGTTCAATCCATGTGGCCTACTTCAAAGATGATGGAGCGAGTCAATTCTAAGAAGTTGATTCTTGACCTCCACATGCACACTTATCTATTACATGTGTGTGGATATGCACACACACATAAACACACACATGCACAAACCCATAATAGTAACACATGAAAATTTTGTAATTTACAAATGCAACAAAATAATACTGACATCACGTGAACCACACAAACAGTACACCACAGCCTGCTCTTTCAACCTTCCTGGATGCCTTTCCCACTAGGATACATCCAGCAAGTACCTCTTCATTCATGCCAAGTATACCTATCAGTTTTCTCAACATTATGGCATGACTCTGTGCCATGAACAACAAAAACTACTATATTAATTCATAGGCAAATATTACCATAGTTTTTTTTTAAATGGAATATATAAAAATGAAACCATAGGCTCTTCAACTATAACTGTTGAGTACCAGACTCAATTGAGATATGTAACTTAAAATACATCTTTTGTGTTTATTATGATAGCAGAATGTAAAAAAGCACAAATATGTAAATAATTTAAATTACTGAAACGGAAAGATAGGTGAAGAAATTGTCTGTAACAACAACAAAACCAGTCAAATTTACTGACACCTCTGTTCTGTTCTAATTAAGCAGACCATGTTCTGCGTTGGACAACCATCTCAAATTCTGGGCCAATTCTGTATTTTACTAGAGAAGTATAAGTAAAATTCTAGATGTTAAAATTATTAATTCATAATGTAGTGTTCTTTGATGACCCTAGTTATGTTTTACAAAACCACTACTAATAATTTAATGTATTTTCTAGTTTTATCTCTATAGAAGGAAAACTATATTACAATCCATAGAAACAGAGAGACTAGGTAAAAAGGATAGTTCATGGTGGGACACCTGGAACTCCTTAGGAAGGAGAAAGAGAAGAGATTTCATGAAGGGACTGAGGGACAGTGGGGATGAGAATGTGAGCAATCAGTTTGGGTGTGTGTGTGACAGATGAGGCGAGTCCTGAAAGAAACTACTGGGAAAGGGGGTCAAGGTCAGGTGAAAATCCGGAGCAAGGGAATCTCCCAAGAATCTGCAAGGATTGCCCCAGCTAACACTCCTAGCAATAGGAGATATGTAGCCTGAACTAGCCATCGCCTGTGACAAGATTGGTACCTAGCCCAAATGTCACCAGACAGGGCTCATCCAGCAACTGATGGGAACAGATATAGGCCAACAGGCCAACACTAGGCAGAGTTTGGAGAATCCTGCAGAAGGGGATGAGAAAGGATTGTAAGAGCCAGAGGATTCAAGGACATCATAACAAAACTCACAAAATCAACTAACCTGGGCTCATAGGTGCTCACAGAGACTGGTGTGACAATCAGGAAACCTCATGGGACTGACCTAGGCACTCTGTTGATTTTCGCAGAAGACCTAGCCTTTTCTGAATAGAGACAGAGGAGGAGTGGATCAGGAGTGGGAACAGAATGGGTGGCAGGGTGGGTGAGGGAATGAGAGGGAAAGAGGGAGTGGAAACTGTGGCAGGATGTAAAATAAATAGATAAATAATTTTTTAAAAAGAAGTAGAGTTTGTATGTTCCAGTGGATGTAATGTCTCTCACAAAGTCTATCTTAGAAACTCACTCCAATATAATGGTGTAGAGATTGGGAGTACTCTAGGGAGAATAGGTTATAAAGCCACCAATTTAATGTCCTTATATGAGTAAATTAATTGCCACATGTGTGAATTCTTAAAATAAGTATGAGACGAGATGTCTCTGCACTCTTCAGTGTTCACTAAGCTTCCTCCACAGCCTGATGCAGGAAACAGGTCCATCCTAGGTGTGGTCCATTGACCCTGGACATCCCTCTACCTCATCTGATCCAAACAGGTTCCTGATCATTGTCCTTTACCTAGAATATGATACTCTGTTTCAGTTACATAAAAGAGACAAATACATACATCCTTCTGTAGTTTTGAGTATTTTCAACAATCAATCAATTGGCTTTTCTGTCTTTATTTCCTCCTTCAAGATGCAGAAAACACTGGTCCTACCACAGAAGCCTGATTCTCTTTTGCACAGTTATTTTGGTGTGTTGTGCACAGTTTTTTTGTTGCTTTGACAGCAGCTGTAGTGTTCTGACTAATTCTGAAGTCTGATTGTGGCCCATTTCCTGTTTTTTGCTAACTGCCTGTGTATTTGTGTGTCTTTGGCATGGTAGGAAATTTCTAAAATCATCTCCTATATCTTAAACTCTGACACCTCTTAGGGTGTCTGCTCATCAGCAAACTGCCAAAATTATTTCATGGGATGAGGTTTTATTTGTTGATCTCTTAACACTGTTATTAAAGTAGAAATGCTATGCACTGTTTGTCAAATATATGTTGTCTACAATATGATCAGTTCATGTATATCAAATCATCATAACATCATTATAGCAATCAAACTAATCAATATCCCAAAGCTTTTCCATGTCACTTCATGTTTTATGTTTATTTGCTTTAATTTCTGTATTCTGAATTTTAATATGAAAACTATCTCATTAAGTTTTCAGTAAACCTTATCACATTGCTAACTACATAAATGGTATCATACAGCATTTTTGCAAGTTATTCATTCAACAATATCACATAACTATACCAAGTGAAAAGCTACTTCCTGTCTCTATACCTCTAGTCAGATGGTAAACATTATTCTGTTCTCTATTTGAACCAGGCAAACACTGACATAATTACTCTATGCAAGTAAGGTCATTCAGTATTTCTTTTTTATTGACTGACATTTCATCTTGCACAGTGAACTCTACATTTATCTAGGTTGTTTCAAAAAAGATTTTCTTCAAAGAAGAAACCAAAATTGTACTCTTCCAAAACAATTTATTAATGACTCTCAATAATATGATTGCTGAAGCTTATGTATATTTTGTTTCATTATACTTTTATTAGGTTATTATAATGAAATATTGTGATAGCTCTGTATTAGCTCATAGGAACTTTGCTAAATCTCTACAGTCACCTTATGCACATAGCATAGTTTCTTTGTGGCCAAAACACAGAAAATATCTCATAGATATAATAACCCAGGAAATATCTAAAATTATTTCTATAATAATAAATATTGTTGTAGGATATTCCATCTCTCCTTGTCTAATAAAAGCATTTTATCAATATATTGCCATATATACTGATAATTATTATGAAGATTTATAGAGAATAAATACAAATACTTCCATGGTGAAAATGCTTCAAGAAGTTAGCTAATGTGGGTGTGAATTGGCACCAAAATTATTTTTTAGTGCCAAGCCAAAATGCCTTGTGGGAATTCAGAGTAGAGAGATACATGACGTATAGTCCTTGATCCTCAGAATAGTACAAACTAGAAAGAAATGGCAGGGAGACCATATGACAAATACCATAATTGGCAGGTCCACAGGAGTAGAGCTTCTAACATGCTAGCTGAGGACAGTCAAGGAAGGATTTCTTAGAGTCTGTTAGGAAGCAACAGAGCAATAGCTTTTCATGTTAAAAATATGTGAAGCAACAAAAATCAGTGAAACATAAAGATAAGCTTAAATGATTTATTAAAACAAACAAGATATCTAAAATGAGAGCAACAAGATTAAAAAACCTGGTAAATTGTGTTACTTTGAGGCTGTATTATATGACAGAGGTTTATAAACAAAAAGTATCCACCAAAAATTGAGCATTTACATGCAGATCTTTTTTATACATAATATCTACATATCTTTTTTTTTCTGAGACAGGGTTTCTCTGTGTAGCTTTGCACCTTTCCTGAAACTCACTCTGTAGCCCAGGCTGGCCTAGAACTCATAGAGATCCTCCTGGCTCTGCCTCCCAAGTGCTGGAATTAAAGGCATGTGCAACCTCTCCGAATCTAATAACACAAATCAAGTATGCATTTCCCCTATGCTACAAGAGAGGAGACAGACACAGTTAATGAGATTCATTTTTGTGTTAACATCAATATAAGAGTATCATTAATCAAGCCTCAAAAAAGGATGGCTTGAAATAGGAGAAAGATCATTCCCTGTCTTCTGAACTATATTGCAGAATATTGGTGACCATTTTCAGCTACTGTGATTATGTTCTTATAGTTTCTACTGACTAGAGTTCATTACGGCCTGACATATTCTTAGGTGGAATGGTACTAGGAGAAATGGAATTCTGGCACCCACAGTATTTAACTTGGAATTTCTG
>NW_023504859.1:0-6477 GCF_004664715.2 Peromyscus leucopus | reverse complement strand
TACAGATCTCAGTAAGTCTCACTACCTTATTTTTTTACTGTAATATGGCTGGCTGTGATATAAACTTGACATTCATTCTCAGTGTTCAATAAATGACACGTTCAACTACCCGATGCTCACTGATCTGGACAAATTCTGCCAATGCACAGGCAAGTGGTCTGACACCCTCTATGGTCAGACTTTCTTTTTTTTTTTGAGATAGGGTTTCTCTATGTAGCTTTGCGCCTTTCCTGGAGCTCACTTGGTAGCCCAGGCTGGCCTCAAACTCACAGAGATCCGCCTGGCTGTGCCTCCCGAGTGCTGGGATTAAAGGCGTGTGCCACCAACGCCCGGCCTGTTCAGACCTTCTTTGACCTCATTTCTCTCTCCTCCCTCTGTGCCTCTTGCTATGCTCACCAGATTCTCCTGACAATGACCAACCTCCTCCTAAAGCTCATCAGAACCTGGAGCCCTTAGTCCCTCTCCTTTCAGCTTTGAAATCTAGGACATGGACCTTCTGTGGGTGCTGATATAGTCTTTAAACTTCCCTCAGAAACATCACGTGCCAGGCCCCCATCCTCCACATTGCTCTTAAGGTTTGTCTCTACCAAGATCCCACAGAACATCCCACTGAGCTCACAATACTCAGTGGCTCTTTTACCCCATAATTTCAAAGTCTTTCACAATCCTCCTCAAACAATAGTAGGACTGTCAGAGCAATACCCCACTAGATAGGTACAAAGTTGTCTTAATTAGGGTTTTCTATTGCTGGGACATAACATTATGACCAAAGAGCAACTTGGAGAGAAAGGGCTTATCTGGCTTACACTTCCATATTGCTGTTCATCATGAAAGGAAGTTAGGATAGGAACTCAAAAGGGAAAGACCTTGGAGACAGGCGCTGATTCAGAGGCCTTGGAGAGGAGGGGTGTTGCTTGCTGGCTTGCTTCCCCTTTCTTGTTCAGTCTGCTTTCTTATAGAACCACCAGCCCAGGGATGGCACCACCCACAATGGGCTGGGCCCTACCCAATCAATAACTAATTAGGAAAATGCCTTACAGCCAGATATCATGGAAGTATATTCTCAATTAAGATTCCATTCTTTCAATAAACTCTAGTTTGTGTGTCAAGTTGACATAAGACCAGTAAGTTCAGGGACTATGAACAAAGTAGTAATGGTAACAGAGATGGTAATTATGCATGAACCTGATACTAGGGACCACAGCAAAGCTGACCTGGGTGTATATGCTGCTGATTGCCAAATCTTCCAGCAGCAGAGACCAACACTGAACCTTAGATATGACACCATTCTCCTGGATAACTAAGCAAGGACCTGGTAGCAGGCTAACTACATTGGATCACTTCCTACATGGGATGAACAATGCTTTGTCCTTACTAGCAGACACTTATTCTGGTTATGGATTTGCCTTTCTATGTGTAATGATTCTGCCAAGACCATCATCTGTGGATTTAAAGAATGACTTATCCACTGACATACTATTCCACACAGAATTACTTCTGGTCAACAAACTCACTTCACAGCCACAGAATATAACAGTGGGCTCACAATCATGGATTCCCCTGGTCTTACCACTCCCCACCATCCTGAATCAGCTGTCTTGATAGAGATGGAATTGTCTTTTTATGACATAGTTGCAGTACCAGTGAGGCAGGAGCAGTCTGGATGGCTGGAGAAGCATGTTTTTAGGAGGTGATTCATGTTTCAAATCATTGTCTACCGTGTGGTATGTTTTCTTCTTATCCAGAATCAATAGGTCCAGGAGTTAAGAGTTGAAAAGTGAATAGTTCCCCTTGCTATCATCCCTAGTGAGCTACTATAAAGATTGTTTTATTCCTATTCCACAAATTTTAAATTCTGCTGGCCTAGAAGTTTTGGTTGTAAAGGAGGGATGTCTCCTGCCAAGAGACAACAAACAATTCACTGAACTGAAAGCTCAGACTTCTTCCTGACCACTTTGGGCTTCTGATACCTTTTATCCAACAGTCTAAGAATAGAATAACTGTGTTAGGTGGAGTGATTGGTTCTAATTACCAAGCAGAATTGGATTGTTTCTCCACAGTGGATGGAAGAATGGTTATATCTAATGATTAGGTGATCTTTAGGACATCTCTTTGTGTTACTGTGTTCTGAGATTAAAGTCATGGGAAACTACAAGAACCTAATTCAGTCAGGATGGCAAAGGGCATGAAGGCATGGGTCACTTCTCCAGGAAAGAACAAAGACCAGGTGAGGTGTTTGCTGAGTGTACAGGAAATACAGAATGTGTAATAGAGGAACAGAAGTATAAATACCAAGAAACATAGCAAACTTTTATAAAATTAATAATGCATCTATGGTCTGATAAATGATAGTTGTAACAGGTTTGGTGTAATTATGATCTGATTAAATATATAATGCATTTGCAATTTTGCCTGGGATAGTTAAGCCATGTAAGACATAGCTAAGACCTGGGTATTGTTCTCCCAATTAGGGAGATATGATGGTGTGTCAAGTGGACAATGGGTGCACTTGTGATGTCTGTTATTGACTGTAAACTTTATTTCATCTGGATTTAACAAAACCCAAGGAGCTGGGTATACCTGTAAGAAATTTTTCTTTGTAATTTTTGTTTGTTTGTTTGAGTTAGGGTTTCTCTGTGTAGCCCTAGTTATCCTAGAACTCATTCTGTAGCCCAGGATGGCCTCAAACTCAGAGATTTGCATGCCTCTGTCTCTTGAGTCCTGGACTAAAGGCATGGGACACCACCATCTGGTGAGGAAAATTTTCTTAATTAAATACTTTTAAGTGGGAAGAGGCACTTTTAATCTGGATATTTTGAGGTGGGAACAGCCACCTTGAATCTGAGGCACACTTTCTACTGGCAGCCTATATAAAGGACATGGAAGAAAAATGCTTGCTCTCTTTGCCTGCTTGTTCTCACTCTCACTGGCAAGTCCACTTCCTTCATTGGCATCAGAGCCTAATTCTTCAGGATTCCAGCACATACTGAAGACCACGATATGGTGGTATTTTATTTGTACTGAAATGTGATTTTAATTGTATGTTAATAAATAAAGTTGCCCAGGGGTCAGATCTATTAGAGCCATAGTAAAAGCTGGGCGGTGGTGGTGCACGCCTTTAATCCCAGCACTTGGTAGGCAGAGCTAGGTAGATCTCTGTGTGTTCAAGGATACAGCCGGCAGTGGAGACACACACCTTTAATCTCCATACCATAGAAGACCTGCAGGGCTGTACAACAGACAGTGATGAGGCAGTCATGTGGTTGGTTTTACAACCAATGAGAAGGCAGAACAGAAAGTCTATATAAAGACAAACAGACAGGAAGTAGCTTTCTTTCTGGAGAGGTCTCTTGGCTTAAGAGCTAGCTGCAGCAGGCTGGTAAGGCTCTTACCTCTGATCTCTTGGCTTTCTTCTTTGCATTGGTTCTTGTTTCTTATTTAATAAGACGGTTGGTTACATCTACACCATGATGTGAAACATCTAGGCCTGTGGACTGAACAAGTACTGGCTTCTTAGACTTTCTATTGGTAGATAGCCATTTTTGGACTAATTGGATCACATTGTATAAGCCATTTTTTATATCCCTTTCTTGATATAATGATTTATTGTATAAATTTTGTTTGTCTAGAGAACTCCAACACTTGAAACTTAATAGTCCATTCACTTACTATGTTTAATGATGGATGGCTATTTAAGGGGACTATGTAATAGACGCAGATAATTTAGTTTTGGTAAGGAGCATTTTACCTTCATAATCATGAGGTTTTCATCAAAGAGCCCAGTAGACTCTTCACTTCTTGGTGGCTTTTCATTGAGAGCATCAGTTACAATTTTCATCTTATGGATAGAATGTTGGCAGCAAACAGGGAGAGCATCACAGGCTTAAATCAGAAAAAGACAGACGCACCTTTTGCTCCTACCCACTGTTTTTTTGGTCTGTTCTGAGAGGGCTGGAAATTTGCTCAGTGGTAGAGGGCTTGCCCAGCAAACACAAGACCCTGAGTTCAGTCCACAGTACCAGGGGGAAAAGAAAACCAAGATGGTCATGAGACTGAACTTGGACATGGAACCTCCAGCATGTGTCAAGTCTTCAGCCAACAATGTGACTCATGAGAGGCCCTGAGGAAGAACCACCCAGCCTGGCTCCTCGTGGGTGTCTTACACTGTGAGATATTCCATGTTTATTGTTTCAAGCTGTGCATTTGGGGACAATTTCTTCTGCACCAGCAGATGCAGACATGTAAGAAAACATGCAGGCTCACACTGAAATAACTAAGAGAAGTCCTTCATGCTCTAACTCCATCTTGTGTTTGCTCATATAGTTCTTGGCCCTCTCTCTTCCTCACCACAGTCACGTCTGCCTTCACATGTATTTCAGATTTCCATGGACATGTCCATGGTGCAGATGAATCAACCAGAGTAAGGAAGGAAACCACAATACACAAAGAAACTACAAGTCAGCATTCATTGTCATTCTATGATTGAGATAAATATTCTGCTCTGCCAGGAAAGAATATTTCAAATTAATCTGTCCTACATCTAACTTGGATGTAAATTATGGTCTTTGTGGGTTTTGCCTTTAAACATGCTGTGGTCTTCCATTTGGGCAACTACAGACTTTTCTGAGGCATAAGCCCATTCTTGGTGTGATAATTAATAATAGTACTTAAGACATTATTTGACTTAATAGCATTGTTGTCAATAACTATATCATGTGGATCATTTCGAGATCACAGCATTGTCTCACAGTGGATTCTTCCCT
The DNA here is from genome assembly GCF_004664715.2 of Peromyscus leucopus. Classification (NCBI taxonomy): domain Eukaryota; kingdom Metazoa; phylum Chordata; class Mammalia; order Rodentia; family Cricetidae; genus Peromyscus; species Peromyscus leucopus. The sequence continues at coordinate 1,714 of NW_023504859.1, read as the reverse complement.
AGGCAGGAGCCTTCCATCTTGCCCTTCTTTTTTCTCCCCACATGACCACAAAGGTCACCGCTGATGCTCTGTCCTTCACGCCTAAGACCCTGTTGCATCCTCACCAGCATCTTTGGAGGTGAGCCCTGGTGTTGACTGCCTACTGTGGAGGATCCCAGGGCTAGACACATGTTAACACTGAGCCAAGCCTGGAGTGTGCTCCAGACCAGCTGAATGATGTCCATTCTCTTCATCAACAAAGCATTGGTACCTGATGACCCATACCCAGCCTGGCTATGAGGACTCATTAATGTAACAGATAAAAAAGGGTACAGCCTTCTGGTGGTGTGAAGAATGGCTTTGTTATCCAAATATTTGAGTTCATCAGAATTCTAGGTACAGATACCTGAGCGGTAGATATTTCCCCTCATCCTGGGGGTTTTCTCCTCACACTCACAGTACTGGTGACCCTAAACTTCACATATATAATCCAAGCCAGCATTCCACCACTAAGCTAGCTCCCTAGCCCTCTTCTCTTTCTCTTTGAAGACTTACTTTATGTGGTTCTGTGTGTTTGTGAATGTGTATGTGTGCATCCCGTGCACATCCACATGAAGGTCTGAGGTCCACTTCAACTGTTATTCCTCATCCACCTTGATTTTAGGATTGGGTCTCTTTATAGGCCTGGAACACACTGAATTGCCTAGGTTGGCTCCCCAGAGAGTCCCAGGGATCCACCTGTCTCCACTTCCCCAGAGATGGGATCACATGTTCATGTTACCACACTTTGCTTTTTTTACTTTTGTTTCAGGGCAAAAAAAAAAATCTGACCCTTATGTGTATGCTTGGGGGGTGGGTGGGAACACTCTACCCACCTGGCCATGTCTCCAGCCCTCTTCCTCTTGATAGTGTCTTTAGATGCACAAAGCTTGACTTGCCTCAAACCCAAAGCAGAGAAGCCAGCAGACCCCGGCCTGAACTCTCTGAAACTGTGATCAAACCAAACCTTTGCTTCCATCAGTGGGTTATCTCAGATGCGCTGTCCCAGAGACATAAGGCTAACTGACACATCCCTCTATCTGCTGTCTGCTCTGTGGCCTCAGTACCAACAGAAAACAGATGGAGGCAGCCAGCTGGATGGCAGCTCAGCATTCTCTCAGAAGGCCCTGGAGTCATGCTATGATCTGCAAATCAGGCAGTTTACAGTGGCTATACCTTGGGGACCCTCACATCAAAAGTGGCTACCATTAAATACTTTGTTCTGGCCTTAGTTTGGAGCACAGGTGTCTGAGATCACTACTGTAACCCTTTTCTCCCTCCACAATCAGCTACCTAAATTACACACTGAGACTGTCCCTGAAGGATGTTTATTACCAGGGCAACATTTGGTGGTCAAATCCTGGAGGAACCCTCATAGAATGGGCAAAATGAAACCCTGACATCTATGTCCTAGACTCCATTAAGAGGTGGACTCAGACATTGCCAAAAACTTCTGGATCCAGCTCATAGGCAGCCTGAGATGTACTCAGCACCAGGCTCCTTAGATACCTGGTTTGGAGCCAGGAAGGTTGCAGAGATGCAGGTGAGACCTGTCAGTGCTCATGGAGTGCATGAAGTGGCCACTGCAGGGCCTTGACTGACTGTTGGACACATAGGATTTGTTTGGACATGGCTGTTTTCAATACCTGGGTCCTGTTCTTACTGCTTCGTGGTCTTCATGGAGTGGTACCTTGGT
>NW_023504858.1:0-5398 GCF_004664715.2 Peromyscus leucopus | reverse complement strand
CATGCCATCGTATATTATGAACATACACTGTATTTTTTTATTATTATTATTTTACAGGGACTCACAGGAGTTTTCTGTTGAGTTTCAGAAGAGACTTTGGAGTTTGGATTTTGAGCAGTTAACAACTTGGAAGACTTTTAGTGATGGACTAAATGCATTTTTTCATTATGAGATAAACACAAGCTTTGGGGAGCAGGGATGTAATGTTACTCTTTAAAAGGTGTGTTTGGTGACAAGTGACAAGAGGTGGATATGTTACAGTCTTGTCAGGCTGATGCAATGGAAACACCTCTGGGTGTGTCTTTGAGGGTGTTTCCAGAAAGATTTAATTGAGGACTGAAGACCCACCTTGAGTATGGGTGGAACCATCACATGGGCTGAGTTTCTGTACTGAATAAAAGTGGAAAAACCAACTGATCATCAGCATTCTGGTTCCTGATTGGTGACCAGGTCCCTCACAGTCCTGTTCCACCACTTCTTTGCCAGTATGGACTGTACCCTTGAACTATGACCCCATATAAACCCTTCCTTAAATTGCTTTTGCTTTGTCACATCGATGAGAAAAATAACTAATGCAGTTGATAAAGACAAATGTCTAGGACCAAAGACAGATATTAGGAAGAGAGCCTGACAACTGGGATACAGAGTCCCTTGTGACTTCTGTCACTGCACCTGCTGCTACAAAACCCTACAGCCTACTGGACTGAGAAGGGCACCAGCAGAGAGCAGGGACAAGAAACCTGATAGGGGGCATTCCGTGCTCAACTCAGTCTAGTACCAAGAGGCAGCAACAGGCTATGAAACAAATCTTTGTAGATGTCTTTAATCCCATGAGAAGGGTTGGCATTATGGCTTTCTTATTAGGAAAGTCCAAAGTCATAAAAGAGATGAAGAACCCAGGACCAGAGAAGTTGCTTCTGGCTAGGAAAGAGTAAGAGCTGGGTTGCAGTTCCCAAGAGGAAAAAAAATTAGGAGAATCTGGGTAACATGGACAGACACAATAAACTGAGCAACTGGCATCATCTGTAAAGGTTGTGGTGCTGGCTACTGAGATGAATGCTAGGGAAGGAAGGTCTAAATGCTTCTCCAGGGCTCACCAGTAACTTGCTGTGGAGAGCAGCTTATCTTCATCCCTTCTTTCTGTCAGGGAGTAGTTCTTAGTGAAGGACCGACCCTAGGAAGAATGCATTCAGAATGCAGATGTGGACAAGCCGAAAGGCTTAGCACCATTTCAAACTATGTCATCCTTATCCTGGGAAGTGACAAAACAAGGAGGTGGGCTGGAGAAATGAAATGAATCCCCTTTCTTTGGTGGTACACACAGTAATTCTTCTCTCCATCTTTCTGCATCTTAGATATGAATATACGGGAGTGCTTGACTTAAGGACAGTATGTGTTATCCTACCAGTTCAAGAACTTTACTTAGCATTCCTGTAAACTCCTGGATGTCTTGGTTTGAGCAACTCTGGTTTTCTGTTTCCCAGTGCTCAGAAGGGTCAGAGACTCAACCCATAGTTGCACTTCTGCTGCTGAAAAAACAAGCTGCTCCTCTGTGACTTTTGGGCAAGGATTGGGATCAGGAAAGCCTGGGCAAGAACTGTCTGGTGGAAAAGCTCCTGTGCTGGTGGGAGATTTGCTCCCAGGACTGCATTTCCCCCTGTTGCTTATACCCAAGAGGAAGGATCCCTATTGGAGAAATTATTTTGGCCACTCCACGTAGTTAAAAGGATATTTATTTAATGGCGTAACTCACAAATTAAGTAATGGGTAGGTCGCAGCGTCTGGGGAAGGTGTAATGCAGTCCAGCGGTGTTCTCCGGAGCTCTACACAGTCATTCTGCACTGGTCAGCGTCCCGGCACCAAGAGAGCGCCCAGAGCGAGCGCTGGCCCATCCAGCTCTCGGGTCCCCCGGCGCCTCCCCTCGCCCCGCCCCGCCTCGTAGGCAGTGACAGTTGCCAGAGTCTCAATGGGGGTTGGAACTTCCAGATCCAAGCTGGAGTGGCTACCCACTACAGATCCCTTCGATGTGAAGTGGAACTGTTACTTGGGACCTGTAGCTGGAGTTTTCTCCTGTCCTGCCTGGTCCACAGTCAGGACAAATCTCTCTCACCCGCCAGTCCCGCAGCCGCTTAGACCCAACCAAGTAAACACACAAGAGACTTACATTGCTTACAAACTGCATGGCCGCAGCAGGCTTCTTGTTATCTAGTTCTTTTTTTTTTTCTTTCTTTCTTTCTTTTTTTTTTTTCCGGAGCTGAGGACCAAACCCAGGGCCTTGCACTTGCTAGGCAAGTGCTCTACCACTGAGCTAAATGCCCAACCCCTATCTAGTTCTTATATCTTAAATTAACCCATATCTATTAGTCTATAGGTTGCCACATGGCTCGTCACTTACCGGTACTTGACATCTCGCTTTTCATGGTGGCATCTGGCAGCGTCTCTCTGACTCAGCCTTCCACTTCCCTTGATTCTCCTCTCTCCTTGTCCTGCCTATACTTCCTGCCTGGCTACTGGCCAATCAGTGTATTATTTATTAACCAATCAGAGCAACACATTTAACATACAGAACATCCCACAGCAGGGACTTTCTAGGAGTGTTTTTGCACTATCAGACCAAATCTAAATTATCCCTTGGCTTGACAGGGAATACACTAGTGGGCTCCTTATCTCTTGGCACTCTCATGCTACAGGCTGAGAAACCAAGCCCCAGCATTTGTTTGTTTGTACTTTTTAAAATTGTGTGTATGTGCATGTGTGTGTAGTGTTGTACATGTATATGTAATCATTGAACCTTTTAAAAGCAAAAGCTGATGAACAAAGTGAACTTATTTATTATTATTCTAATAAGCTTTTAGTAATAAACTGGATTTTCTGATTGTCTAGGTTTATTTTTTTTTCAACCCGGAAATTTAACTTGGCTAAAGGAACTAGATACTTACTCTGTTTTCTGTTTTTGGCTTTTAGACTCCTGGAGCATCTTGTTGCCCATCTTAAATAATTCATCTCCTTTATCTGTGATACTTTTCTTGGCTTGCTTTTTGACTATATGGGGAAAAAGGGAGTAAAACCCAATATTATTTCTATTTTTAAATTTTGAGAAACAATGTGCTGACTCTGTGCTAGCATTTTGTTTTGAGTTTTGCTACTCATTAGTCCAGTATTTGCATTTCAGGTAACTCATTTGGTATTATCCCTAGCTCAGGGGCCTGGAAAGTAGAGGAAAGAGATGCTTTCAATGGAAGGAGAGGTATACTCAGCCTAAGAAAAAGATGTGGGCTTCTGCAAGCAGAAGGTGAGAGGTGTCCCAGTACACCCTAGACAGAGGTAGGATCTGAGGTGATATGTTCTTAGTCCTGGCTGTCAATACCTCCCTTGTCTGTGCCACTCGGTCCATATGCTTAGACCCCTGAGGTTCTACAAGGACATGGGCCAGGTATCTCCAGGATGACCAGAATAGGCATAGGAGCTGAAGAGGCAATTTTCTTGCAAAATTTTCTTTGTGTAAGGCTTCTGCCATTCTTTAATACCTTCCTGAGATGCACCAAGGAGTCTCATGAGACTTAAGAAAAATAAAGAAGTGATGTTTTTCTAACATTTATGCAACACTAATTTTTTTTTTAAAAAACACTATTACTTGGTTTATTGATAAGAAAGCTAATTGGGCAGACTCCTATTTCCCCACCCTTCAACTATCTCTCTTTCTCCTCTCTCTCTGCCCTCTCTTCCTTTGTCTCCAAGTCCATTACAATACACAGTGAAGTCTGATCAGAAAAATTGAGCCTGAAGCCGTTTCCAAGGAAAAGCATTTGGGATTTGAAGCCTCATTAACAGGAGCACAAAGAGCTTTAAGTGGCTCTCTCTCTTTTTTTCCTCCCAGACAAGATAACAAGAGATGTCTATTTTAAAAAGTAGAAAAAAAATAACCAAAAAGTAAATTTTAAATTATTTTGAAAGCTTCAAGTTATTCAATCAATTCAGAAACACCAGACATTTTAGCATCTAATTTTTGCCTTGAGTTATATGTTATCTATACTCACAATTAAAAGGGAAAAGTCATAGAGAAAGGAAAAACCTGACTAATCTGTGTATAGAATAGTAATTATTGATATTAGCATGCTTTCTTTCAAAGCATGGGCATATATTCTGGAAGACAGACTATAAGGAATGATTTACCATGAAAAAACTCTTCCCCAGGGCTGTTACTTTTATTAGTAATTTTTTTGCCTTCCCAAATGTATTGAAATACATATTTTCACTACTATAGCAGGATTCAATTTCCAGATAAAGTTATCTTCTTGATGCTTTAATTTTGTTCTTATGATTTGAAGGTTTCCAAACATGGGAAAGCATAGTAAGGAAATGATTTCAGGAGGCATTCTAAATTTGATGTGAGGCAGACTAATCGACATAGGAAGAAAACAGGTGGGCTAGGGGCGGGAGAGAGAAACAGTGGACGAGATCAACACGGTGGGTCAAGACAACTGCTCACAGTCCTTTGCTTTGTTATTACAAATTAATAACATTTCTGTCCATATCATCAGCCTTGCAAATTTGCCTGCTCCCATCATGCATCTGATGTAATGACACATCCAAAACTCTCATAAAAGAACAATAAAGGCAGGAGGTGGGGAGGGTTTGAACCTTATTCTTGGCAAATCATAACCCAGTCCTGGAATTCCTTGTTGCCCCTGAACACACATACACCTTAATTTCTCAGTAATCCTCTCCACCACTGAAGTTTTCCCATAAGGTCAAGCTCCCCAAAGTCTGGGGGTAATGTAACTCTAGAGAAACTCACACCCACCTCTTGAGAACATGTTTTTTTGAGGTAGGATAGAAAGACAGGGGAAATAGGGGGATGTGGGAAGGGAAAAGAGACCCTTATTCTTGAGTCTGGTTGAAGTTTTTCCTAGCTGAGAATCAAGAATTAAAGCAGGTGGGCATAGTGGCACATACCTTAAATCCCAGCAGTTGGGAGGCAGAGGCAGGTACTTCTCTGAGTTCGAGGCCAGCCTGGGCAAGTTCCAGGATAGCAAGGGTTACTCAGAGAAACCTTGTCTTAAAAATAACAACAACATGAACTGGCCTACTCTGGTAATCAGATTGGTGAATAACCTAACTGTCATCATAGAGGCTTTATCCAGTAACTAATGGAAGCATATGCAAAGATACATGGCCGGCCGGGTGCCAGGCTGAGCTCCAGGGACTCTCAACTACTTCACAGCACCAAGTCTGCCTGCATGCCGCCATGTCCCACCATGATGATAATGGACTGACCCTCTGAACTGTAAGTGAACCACCCTAATTAACTGTTTTCCTTTGTAACAGTTGCTATGGTCAAGGTGTCTCTTCACAGCAATAGAAACCCTAACTAAGAAAGAAGCTGGTACCAGGGACA
>NW_023504857.1:0-24061 GCF_004664715.2 Peromyscus leucopus | reverse complement strand
CAAGATGAATTAAGGCAACAAACAAGAAATACCATCCCCACCCCCAAAAAGTCGAGAAAATAGATTGGGGGTGGGGTGGGGTGGGGTGGGCAAGCACTTCTCCATGTGCCTTCCTGTCAAACAGTGATTAATTCAGGGCCACTTAAGTTTTTCTAACTTTCATCCATAATGGGCACGGTGACATTTTTTATTTGACTCTCTTTACACCATCCGAAAATAATCTCCTGCAGCAGGCTGCTGGTTAATTGCTGCACAACAGCTGTTAGCCTTTTCCTTCGGCAGCCTCTCTGAGGACGGCCACGTGAGTCAGGTGGATTGACGGGATGGCTCTCTTGTGGCTGTCTAGCTGTGCCCGTCCCGCTGTGGGGCCAATGCCCCGCCTCTCACACAGCCTTGACGCTTGGCTGTCCCACTGCACACCCTGGCCAAGTGCAAGGGAGTCTACCTTAGCACGACTTACTCTCTCCCAGATGTGCGTGCTCCGTAGGTCAGACTGGTTCTGAACACAGGAGTTCATGCACAATTAATCCGATTTTCTGGTTAATTGAAGGATAACCAGGAAACTGCTTTGACAATTTCCCTCTCACACACCTTCCCCACAGCACAGTCTGCAGAGAGAACCAGAGCACTGCCCAGGCCCTGAGTCTATGCACGTGGCCAACTTCCCGTCTTCTCAAGAGCCCACTCCAGTTCCTCACATCTTTGGTCCTGAGTGTTCCCTTCTTAAGCTATTTATTACCATGGAGTGAATGTGGTTTTGGATTTGTTTTCTTTGTGACAGAGGAGCGGACGAGGCATCAGGATGCCATACTGTGGCTGTTCATGTCCTGCAGAACCGCAGGCTGAGTGGCCCAGTAAGTAAAGGTGCTCCCTACCAAGCTTCCCTTCTTATCCCATCCCCTCCCTCCCAACCCAAATAGTGTGAGGAGAACTGACTCCTCTAAAGTGTCCTCTGACCTCCAATGAGCACTGTGGTGCACACACACACACACACACACACACACCACACACACACACACACAAATAAATGCATTAAAAATATCAGAACTTATAGGAGTTTATTTTCTATAGACATACATGCATGAATATATGCACACATACTAATAAATGTTAACAGCAGCAACTCTGGGAGTTTCTGAGATAGGCTGTCAAGGGATAAGCCACACAGGATCCAGGAAACCTCTGTAACCATCACTATGGCTCCAAACCTGTTCCTTTTCAACTGGACTGAGTGAAGCCTCATCAGATGTTCTAATTCAGTAGCTGACTGAGCCCACAGGGACTTGAGTTTCTTTCCCTCTCCTTCCACCCCTCATCCTTTGCTAGCTTTTAAGACTGCGAAAGGGTCTCACTCTATAGCCTCAGCTGGCCTCAAACTTAGAGCAATGCTCCTGCCTCAGCCCTCCCCCTGAGTGCTGAGACGGCAGTCCTATGCCACCAAACTCCGTTTAACTTGTCTTCTTGCTCACATTCTGATGATAGTCCTAGCAAAGTGGTACACACCTCGTGACAAAGAATGCCACAAGAGGGAGGTGGAGCAGAGGGAAGAGAGCAAAAAGGACCCATTTCAAATGACTTAAACTGCTTTCTGTGTGTAAAGGTAGCATGAGGTATAGTCACACAACACAAAACTCCTAGCTGTAGAAAGTGGAAGTCTCCTAAAGACTACTGTGCATGAAAACTACTCAATAGCTCCTGGGATGTGTGCTGTCCATGGATGCTGTAGGGAGGTGTGCATCTATGGATGCTGTGGGATGTGTGCTGTCCATGGATGCTGTGGGGATGTGTTGCTGTCCATGGATGTGTGGGATGCATTGTGGGGATGCCATGGATGCTGTGGGGGGTGTGCTGTCCATGGATGGATGTCCATGCTGTGGGAGGTGTGCCATGGATGCTGTTGGGTGTGTGTGTCCATGCTGTGGGGAATGTGTGCTGTCCATGGATGCTGTGGGGAGGTGTGTGCCATGGATGCTGTGGGGAGGTGTGTGTCCGTGCTGTGGTGCCGTCCATGCTGTGGGAGGTAGCTCCAGCTCCTGGGAGGTGTGTTGCCCTTGCTGTGGGGAGAGGTGTCACCCCTGCAGTCTAGGTACCAACTTGACTTTCTGTTTTGTTCCAGCCCTGGAACTCTGCATCTGTATTTAACTTTTAGGTTGGCACTGCAGCTCTTGACACTGCCCTCTTGGAACATAACTAAGTGTAAGATTTGCTTGAAAATGAAGCACTGGGGAAGCGTGTCTCGGCCACCCTTTCATGGGGCTGCCAGGATGCTGGAGCCCATTTCCAGCTTCATGAACCTTACAGCTGCCCATTGCTAGTCCAGAGTTTGATTTCTGTGATTTGTGTTTTGGGTTATGAACTGCCTTATATCGTGGTCAAAGGTACACATAAATAAATGGATGAAAAATTCAAACCATCCTACTGGCCTATCAACAGAGGCTTCCGTCCTCAACCTGTTTCCCTTCATGTTTAGAAACACACCCACACTTTCACATGCTATTTTAGAAGAGAGATCTGCCAGAACAAGGTAATTAGAGCTGGAAAGCGGAATTGAACTATGCTGGTGGCTTCCAGGACTTCCACACCTTTGTGAATATCGCTGTGGCCCCATTACCTAATGAGTGAGGACAGGCTCCGCTTCTGAGGCTGCCAGAGTGTCTGAACAGGAGTTCTTCCAAGGTCCTGCCTCCAGCCCACGTCAGCGTGTCGTCGGAGGCAATCTTTTCTATTTCAAAATCATTTCTGCGATCCCCAGAGGCTGCTGGTGAGTGCACGGCATTTCTCCGTTTTATCTCTAAATGAACTCTAAAGAAGGGACCATAAGGTACTTGGCCTCCGAAGCCGCCCCCCCCCAATATGGAGAAACGATCTGAATACACAAAATTAGAAAAACATACAGAGAATGGTCGTTTAAAATTCACAGCTGTCAACATCAAGTATTCTGTGCAAGAGAAGAATGTGCGAGGCAATGGGTTAACAAAATAGCTGCAGACGGACGGGGCTCGGGAGGACTAGGCTGGCATTGTCTGAGCCGTGGCTCACAGAGGCTCATTTGCATCCTGGGACAAAGGTTCGCTGTGGGAGACCCTTTCTCTCTGGCCTTCTCCTCCAAAAGGCACCTCACCATCCTCCGAGGCTAGCTGGCCTCCCTGCTACAGGAACGAACACAAATCTGTTATTTTAACACAACGCAGGCACAAAGTGGTGTTTTCACTCCGAATAAAGCTGGGGAAGCTGAAGAATGGGGCCTTTTATTTGCAGGAGATAGTCAAAGGAAGTAGAATTGAACTGAAGGCCAGCACGGATGAATAAAGTTGTTAGTGAACTAGCGGCCTGTGGCCTGGAGCGCCCGTGAATTCCCCCTGTCAGCTTGGAGCTTCTGCATCAGAATGCATAATTGCATGTGTTAATTACATTTTCAGCCTCACCCTCTAACACAGAATAAATTCATTTGTGGCAACCCCCCCCCCCCCCAGCTCTCCATACTGCCTGCAAAGGAGACTTTTGGAATTTAATAAACATGATTGGCACCAGAAAAAATACATGCAGGTTTCCTTTCTTCTGTTCTGACTGTATGTTTGAGGGCACGGTGGGCAAGTGCCTCTTGCTAGCGACTACTCCACAGCGCCATCGCCGTCACTCCGCGAACTCTACGCTGTGGGGTGGAGATGGCTAACGTCAACCTCTGCTGAGACTCGCACTTGGAACTCTGGACACCCACTCGTGGACCAGGGTGCTAAAATAGAAATGTGTTTCAATCATTTGGTAGCCGCTTCATCCTTTGCCCGGATCAAAAAAGCGTTTATGGAATCAGCACCCTGGAACACCCAGAAAGGAGATAAGGGTTGTAGGAAACAGCTGGGGCACATTTCTTTCCTCTCCCCCCCCCCTCCCCGACTTCTCATGGTCCTGAGAAGGAAGGGTGACTATCCCCCCCCCACACACACACACACTATTACTTATCTTTGGTTTCTTTCTCCAATACTCATTCACTAGAAGCTTAGTCCCCAGTGTGGCCGTATTGAGGTGATGGACCTTTAAGAGGTGGAGCCTGTCAGGAAGCCAGTAGGTCATTGGCTCCATCTTTATGAATGGATTCCTGCGGATCTGGTAGTATGGGTGATTTTGTTCTTGAGAAGATGGGTTGCTATACAGTGAAGATTCCCCATGCATTTGGGGCTTCTGCATCCTGCTGATTCCCTTTCTGTCTCTTCACCATGGTAAGACACAGTCAGGGGGCCCTCACCAGGATGCCATCTCCATGCTTGTTAGGTCTTCCAGCTGCAAAATGGTGAGCCAAATAACCCCCCTTTGTTTGTAAATTATCCAGTGTCAGGTAGTCACAGCCATGCAAAATGCTCTAGGCCATCACACTTCTCCAATGGGTGAGGGAACAACACAGGAAAGATGCCTTTAATTAAGGCTGAAAACCAAGGGAACCATATGATCTCTGAGGACATGGAATGAGGCGCCATGTGTCTGGGGTGGTAGCTATGCATCCTGGCTCTGGACAAAGGTCCCATGATGTCATTGAGAGCCTTGACCCTGGTTCTTTCAATCAGGGGTCCCTTTAGGAGCTCTCAGCTTCTGTTGTTTCTAATGGTTTCAATCCAGGCCCGAGGGGCAAGGTAAATGCTTTTTCTTTTATAATGATGGATGAGATCCTTCATGTTTGAGGAGAAGAGAGGAGAAAAGCAAATCTTTCAGGATATACGTAATCTCTCCCAGATCTCCTGGGGTCTCTAACTGGAAAGCTGAACCTACAAGGTGATTCGAGAAGATGAGTATGAGAATCTACGTAAGTCAGCTTTCTGTTACTATAACAAAATACCCAAGGTAATAAACTTACACTGAGAAAAGGTTTTCTGTGTTTTGGCTCACAGTTTTGGAGTCTTTTTTTAATGATCCATTGACTCCATTGCTTTGGGCTATGGCTGCATATCACGGGGAGAACACAGGGCACAGCAACCCATTCATCTCATGAAAGAGAGAAAGGAAGAGACTGCATCCCACAGTCGCTTTCAGATCATGCCAAAATAGCCTAAAACTTCCTACTACGTCCTGCTCTCTGAGATCCTACTGACTGCTCATGGGGCCATACTGGAGTCAAGCTTTCAGTGCATAAGGCTTGAGGGCCATATTCAATATCCAAACGGTGGCACTGTCCTACCTTCCTTAGGCTGGAGAGGGCACAAAGTCAGGGAATGCTGGAGTTACCTCAAAGGCCGGAGGCGGCTCACTTCTAACAGCTGCTAGACACACATGCTTTGAAGCCACAGCAAGTATCTGTATGCAACAGAAGGTCAGGAGAGCATAAGAAACAGCACCACCGTGTGCTAACAAATATTTATTCCGAGCACACCACTGGCCAGGAACATGAAAGACACACATCAAATCATGTCCATTGCCTCTCCTCTCAGATTCAGAATAGCATCCCAAGTTCTTCCTGTGGCCTGCAAGGGTGGTGTGACCAGGCCTAAGATGAGCCTCCCCCTCTGCAAGTCCTCCCACTGCCCTTTGCCCTCTCCTGGGGCTGTTGAGCCATCCTGCCACTCCTCACATACATCAGCCCCTTCTTACCACAGCCATGCTGTTGTAGGGTCCAGAGACCCGGTCAGATCTTGTCAGCTGTACCTTCTTCAGAAAGGCCTTTCTTAACCACACTCCCTCGAATGCTCTCTCTCTACCCTCATGCTCTTCATTCTCACCACTGTTTTAAATTACTCCCGGCTCCTCCCAGAACATAAAATGACTAGAGAGGTTCTGGCATAGGGCTGCTGCTGGTCACAGCCATCTCCCTGCCAGCTCTTCTTCATGAGGCATAGCATGCCTGCGGGTGCATGCCCACCACCCATAACAGTCCCTGGCACACAGTAGGCTCTCCACAAGCAGCTGCTGGGGTGTGTCAAAAGCACTGAGCACTGTACACAGGAAAAGGAACCTGGTGGTCCACAGCCCTGTCCTTTGTCTGCGGCCTTAGCCTGAGCGAAGGAGAGTATCAGAGCCTCATGGTGACTTGGTACTTACTTAGCCCAGGACTGAAGATTACCGGTTTGCAGAGATTTCAGTCTTGGCATGACACATGTAAGGACCAAGTCCAGAACGTAGATACTGTGGGAACCCACCGTCGGAGGGCTGCCCAGGTCCCAGTGACCCTTCCATGGCTAGACTGGTGTCCCCAATGTCTTTGTCTCCTCCCTTATAGGGAGTGCACACTCCCTATAACATAGTGTACTGAACGGGAGCTCCAGGGTGCCTGTTCTCTGATTGGTGGAGTGTGACTGGGCCCTGGGCCAATTACATTCTCTCCTCCCTAGTCTACAGGGGGTCAGCAGCCTTTGGTCAGGCCAACTGGGTCCTCTGTTTGGAGTTTTCTAACTAGCAGGAGAGAGAAATTGTCTTCCTTGACTTTCACACAGATGTGGGTCAGAAACAGAGGGAACAAGGTTCCAGATTCATCTCAACAGGCACAGGGTGGGAAGTACCTTGGCGAGAAGCAGTAATAGAAAGAGAGAGCTAAAGAAAATTCAAGGTCTGGATCATCTCCATGTTTCTCTGAACTGTGGTCATGAGACACTAAATCCCCTTTGGCCTAAAGTAGCTCGAGCTGGCTTTGTTTTATCAACTGAAAGTTTTATTTCAAATAGTTACATAATTATTATAAAATAAACACACAATTTAATTTCAAAGCTCAGACACTCTAGGAGATTGTAAAACGAAGAGGTCTCCCTTCCTGACCTTCCTCCCTGCTCTGGCTTCCCCCTCCCCTCATTCTTCGAGGTAACCCACAACACTTGTTAAGAGTATTATCCTTCCAACTGTCATGTCAGGGACTCCTGGCAAGCATTCTGAAAGGCAGCAGAGAAAGCTTTGTAATTGTGATTTTATCTGATTGTAATATATATTACTCTTGTAGGTTTTCAAACAATGGTTATTCAAGCATTTTATTTCAGTCAGCTTTGTCTCATTAGTAAATGTTTGACACTAACCATTTATTTCAGAGATGAATGATTCATTTGGGTATTTCTCAACAACATAAAATAATACACCGGCTGAAGGCAGAGCTGGCTTTTTGGCAAGGCCCAGCCTATTCATCTGCACATTCTTCATTCTGCTGGGTGTTTGCACAGAGTAGGCCACTGTGTCTGGAATGGATGAAGAATTCCCGCACGGGGGGGGGGGGGGGAGAGCAGAAGGGGGACCGAATGAAGCCACATGGGGGCCATGTCTCAGGGACTGAGGACTTGGCAGCTTCCTCTTACAGCCGATCCCATAGCCCTGAGCATCTCTCCTCCTTCAGCCTGCTCTGGGCGGCTCTTCCTGTTCTGAATAGAGCTACTCCAGGTCTCTCTGATGGTTGGTTTTGGTCAATTTAGTTGGCATCGGTCTTGGTTGCTTGCAACTCAAGAACTCTTAGAGAGAAACCAGTACATTCGAAGCAAGTGAGAAACAGACGAAGGAAAGAGAGGCCAGACCCACTGCTAAGTCCTGTGCCTCAGGCCACAAAGCTGGGGAGTGGCCAAGAGGAACCCAGTTGGGACTGCCAAGGCAGAGCACTTGGCCCTTTCCACCCTCTGTGGCCAGGTGCTGAGAATCTGGCATGGGGACAAGTCATTTCCAGAAGCCAAAGACAGCATGCCAGAGCTTGCCAGGCTCTCACCAAGAAGTTGGTCTGCATGGATTTTTGCCTAAGATGGCTCTTTCAGAAGTCTGCAGATTTGTGCCTTTGGAGAATTTCCTAATACAATAGGTACCTATCTATCCCATGGGGAAAAGCTCTATCAGAAGAGACCAATCAGGGCAGATGCTGAAATAGGCTTCTCCTGTCTTTCTCCTGTGTGCGTTCATGTGGGGCTCCTTTCTCCTCTGTAGCCATCACCACAGGGGGAAATGCCTACCCTCTATGACAAGTAGCCATTGTTCGTTTATGATGAAATATTTTTTGCGTAATATTACCTAATGGTCAAAAGCCAGGGCTCTACAGTCAGACTTCCTGGGTCTGAATTCCCATTTGGCCACTTGCTGTGTGACAAGTTAACCTACTTTCTCAGCCTGTGTTCTGGTTTAAGAACCCTTCTCAGGCTGATTCAAGAATGAATTAGGGTTGGAGAGATGGCTTTTAGTGGTTAAGGACACTTGCTGCTTTTCCAGAGGACTGGAATTCAGTTCTCAGCACCTACAGCGGCTGACTCAGAACTGCCTGTAACTCCAGCTCCAGGAGATCCAACACCCTCATCTGGCCTCTTGAGGGCATCTGCACACACATGCTCTCACATACACATTTGCACATAAATAAAAATAAAAACGTCTTCTTTAAAATCAGCAGGTTAGAAGTTATAGTAAGTATAAAGCACTTAGCGTTGGGCCTCGCATGCCTTGGTGCTGCAGTTGTTATTAGTATTATTCTTTCATAGATTTTTAAAGAAGTATTCTTTGAGCGACTAAGCAGAGTAATGACTTCTGAATTCTGCAGGGTCATGCTGAGGAACCCTGCTGCTCAGACTAGTGGTTACGAATGGGGCGAATAAGGCAAGGGTCTCCAAGCAACAAATGACTGGGTGCAAGCCTTAGGAGTATAAATAGAGCCCTGCTTGCAGATATTCTAATTATTCCTTGCTCTTTGACAAGATTCGTGTTTGGCTGAAGAGCATTAAGCAATACTTACAACAGCTCTGAAAAGGGCAGTTTCAAGAGATGAGCCCCGCTGATCTTAAAGCCGTGACGTGTGGTTCCGTGAAAATGTAAGAGGCCAAATTACCTCGAACAGTGAATTAGCTGAAATTATGCAAGCTTTTATGTTAGATAGTAGGATTTGAACATTTTGTGTAAACTGCAGTTAACACACACTGGTCTTTATGGGATGCTCCAGACTTAAAACTAATTCCGGCGAATAAGAATTGTATTTTCCAAGAATTAACTACCCCAATTTGACTGCAGCTGTAAAAATTTTATTAGGTAATACATCCAATCTCCAAGTGGAAATGTGTGTTGGAACCTGCCTAGGAAATAATTATAACTGTGTTGTTAATTTATATTTGCCTAATAAAACACAGTGGTAACAACAGAGTTGGGCGGCTACGACAAAAGCAAGCCCTTGACATGCTTTGAATGAGTGGTTTTGACCAAGCTCAAATGAGGAATGTGTACTCTGACGAACACCGTAGCCGCTGACATTGTGGAATTAATAGTTCATGGTTTCAGAGTGTGAAAGAGAACACTAACCAGCCAACGAGAAGCGTCTCTTCCTCTAGACAGTTTTCTTTGAGAAAGTTTCACTTTCCCACCTACTTAGAAGCTCCCAGGAGCCTGTGCCTCTGCGCATTGCATTCACGCAGATGCCCACAGCCTGGGAGCAAGGCACGATGCCTGCTTTAAAGATGTCTTAATATCTCTCTCGAGTATTCTATATTACATACATACCTCAAATAGACCAATGAAAGCAGTGAGTGCCTCCGTAGGCAGGATCGAATGAAGGTAGTGAGTTCAGAGAAGAGAATGAGCATGAGGTTTGAATGTGATAAGATGGTCCTCAGTACTACGAGAGCTGACATTTGAAGGTGAACTATTCCGGGCGGGGCAAGGGGCGGGAGAAGGAAAACTTCTTTATCTTGATTATGATTTTGAAAGTTGGAAGATGAAATTCAGCATCTTAACCATTTTGATGGTACAGTATGACAGTGTAGCCTTTAATTCACTTTTAATGGGACAGTGGGGGGTGATGCAGGGGAATCACTGCTAATACATGGCCAACCATGGTCTTCGCAGTGATGTCAGCACAGTCTGGCCTATGGAATGAGACTCTGTCTTAAAAGCACAGAAAGTACAAATAAATAGAATAAATGACGGATGGATCCAATTTTTACATAGGACATCATTCAGAAGATAAGGAGAGAAGAGAAAAAGGAACCGATTGGGATTCTATATAAGTAAAAACTAAATTCGGAAAAACACAATGATGGAGACACCGGTATAGCCGCAGGGGCCGTGACCTCGCCGTGGCCGGCCGTGAAGGCCTAAGGAGTAGGCCCTGGCGCATCCTCACAGGTCCAGTTTGCATGTAGGTCTTTGGTCTGTACCGAGGCTGTGGAGGTAATAGCCAAAGACGAGGAGTCATAGTCCCTGCAGGCTCTACTGGATCTCCATCCCATTAAGGACACTACCGAGATTTTGGTTCCCCCCCCGCCGGGGGGCGGAATCGCCTAAAGCATGAGGTTCTAAAATATGCAGCGCAGAAGCAGACTCTGGCAGGCAGCGGACCAGGTTCAAGGCTTTCGTCCTACTTGGGACTACTGCTTGGGACTACAAAATGTGTTCGATCTTCGGTTAGATTCGGTAAGTGCTCTAAGGAAGTCTTAACCACTCCCCATCGAGGGGCCATCATCTTGGCCAAGCTTTCCATTGTCCCTGTGTGGAGAGACTACGGGGGGGGGGGGACACACACAAGATTGGCAAGCCCCACACTGTTCCGTGCTTGGTGACTGGCCACTGTGGCTCGTGTTGGGCATCTCATCTCTGCCCCCAGAGACACTGCATCGTCTTTGCTCCTGAGCTCAAGAAGCTACTGCTGCTGACTGGTATTGGTGACTGCTACACATCAGCCAGGATCTGCACTGCCACCCTGGGCCACTTTGCCAAGGCCACCTTTGATGCCATCTCCAAAAACCTCCAGCTACCTGACAACCCCCTCCCGACCTCTGGAAAGAGACTGTGTTCACCAAGTCTCCTTATCAGGAATTCACTGACCATCTTGTGAAAACCCACACCAGAGTCTCTGTTCAGAGGACCAGACTCCAGTTGTGGTGACCACATAAGGGTTTTCATACAAGAAAATTAAGGTGAATTAAGTCTGTTAAAAAGAGAAGATAAATCCTTTGGGAAAAAAAGCCAATAAGTATTATGGATAACTGATAGAGTAATTACCTGCAATGCATATGATTTGAAAACAGGCAAATAGCAGAGAGAGAGAGAGAGAGAGAGAGAGAAGAGAGAGAGAGAGAGAGAAGAGAGAGGGGAGAGAGAGAGAAGCACTGGAAGTGGTTGTCTCTGGGAGAGTACAGATAAAAAAGATGGGCAAATGGATGAGAGTTTGTCTTGGTGCTCTCAATGTCTGCTCATGTACCCTTGTCCTCACCTGTCCTACATCTGCTGGTCACTTGCTTCTGGAAGTTCCTGTAACTCTTCACCTGAGAACTCTGTGTAGCTGGACTCAGCCTGCACTTGGGGTAGAAGTACGGGAGACAAGGATCACGTCTCACTACTGACAGATAGACACTAGATGGGAATTGGAACATGGAAAGCCCAAGCTGTTGATTCCTTGAGAGAGGCAACTCTGAGCTGTGTTCTACTCCATCTCTCAAAGACATGGGCTCAAGCCCCACTTCTACATTGGAGTCCTGCTCTTTAGCACTCCCTGAATTGGTCTTCTTTCCTTCCTTCCTTCCCTCCCTCCTTCCTCGATTTCCTACCTTTTCAGCTCCTTGGAATTGCCTCCCACAGAAAACATGCACACTTTAATCCTTATCTCAGGGTCTGTTTCTGGAGAAGTCCATCCTAACTCAAGCTGAGTCTCAGCACGAGCCTCTCAGAACCACAGGTGTCTGGTTGCTCTCAGTAAGTGCATATGTTACCTGCATAAAACAAAGTGTGACTAGTACAAGAATGATCCTCTTCTGAAGCTGTCCATATTTCATTTATTATACTGTTAACTATTCACTTACACTCGTGTTTGCAATAGATTTATTATGTCACTATAGTTCAATCAATAAATCAAATATGATAATTTACTGTTAGGCTTTAAAAAATAATCCCATAATACTGGCAAATGGATGTGCCTGTCTCTGATGAATTGTGGATTCAGAATTGTGAATTGTGGGAGGAGGATCTTTTGTGCTGGTTAGTAATGTTCCAAAGCTCCTCATCGCACTCGGGAAAGAGTTTCTGAACAACCAATTGTGGTATCAAATAAGATTTCCTGTGATTTCTTTGATTCCATATTTGTTTCTTTGCTAGAGCTCATATTTTTTCTATATATAGATCTTGATGTCAGAAGAATTAATTACTCCAAATGCTGCCATTTTCAAAGATTCCCAAAGACCACATGAGTTTGGTTGACAAGCATTTACAGCATTTATGACTTCCACATGTCTCTATGCAGCCACAGCATTGCAGATGTTTCCTAAGGCACTCTAAGACTGTTCACCAGCTCACACATGGTGACTCATTTTGTGTTAATATGGTGCTCTCAGATCCTGAGTTATCAGCCAGGGACTGACCTAGCCAAAGTGGCAGCTCACAAGAGTCAGGTAAGCATGTTGGCTGTGATTGGTTGTCTTGACAGCTGTAGGACAAAGAAGCTCTCAGAATTTGGGCTCAATTGCTAGCACAAAGGGTTGTGAACATAGTTCTGAGACAGAGTACTTACCTAGCCTGTGAAAGATTCTTAATTCCTTCCAATAGCTCACGAGCACACACACACACACACACACACACACACACACACACACACACACACACCACACTACAATGATATTAAATAGTGGCACAAACAACTCTCCCATTAGAACATCATTACATTCTGAATTCACGAATCCTAGCATTTCATAACTGTGGACCCATCTTGCTACCTGCTTCATTTTAGAATGTAGGGAGAGGGAGATGACAGCCACTCATGCGTAACTGCCATACCAAGAACACAGAAGGTAGCGCCAACCTCTAAGATTAGAGTTCAAGAGGCATTGGGCCAGAAGAAACTCAATTCCATGAAAACAACCAAGAACAAATGAAGAGAGAGAATAGAAAATGAACAATAAAGAATAAAAATGATCAGAAATACAGGCCCACTGCTTAAGAAAATTGTTGTAATGTCAATTAGTACAAAGACAGAGGACTGCTCAACTCCTGAGTTACTGGTTTTCACACAGTAAAAACATCCTTAAATTAGGATGGACTTCTCCAGAAACAGACCCTGAGATAAGGATTGAAGTGTGCATGTTTTCTGAGGAGGCAATTTCAAAAAGCTAGAAAGGTAGAAAATCAGAAGAAGGAAGGAAGGAAGGAAGGAAGGAAGGAAGGAAGGAAGGAAGGAAGGAAGGAAGGAAGGAAGGAAGGAAGGAAGGAAGGCTAATTCAAAGCAGTATGAGTTGGATGTTGTGGTACATGTTATTAACTCCATCCAGATTTTGGGAGGCAGAGGCAGGCAGAGTTCGATGAATTTGAAGCTAGCCTGCTCTACATAATGAGTAAGGCTGTGTAGTAAGACTTATTTGCAATAAGCAAAAGGAAACAACCAAACCAAACCAAACAAACAAATAAAAAGAGATGCTGGAGCAGAGGTAGAAATGTCCACACAACATTCCTTATCAGAACTCAGATCACTGATTCCCTATTGTGGAGAACTGAAATTAAGAGGTAACCCTACAGACCCTATGGTCATGTCTCAGAAGTATGGCCATAATTAGTAAGGGACTATGAGACAGACAGAAGACACACAGTAGACACACAGTAGACAAATATTGTCCCATCCTTTAAAAGATGTAAAGCTAAGCCTCAGAGGAAGGGACGCAGTTCAGACTGGATGCTCCAAGAGAATTCTAGAAACAGAGTTTCCCAGAGGTGCTCTGGAATATTACTAACTAATTAACAAGATCATCACGAACGAGTCCTGCCGAGTCCTGCCAGAGATATACCAGGAGTCTGGGGTGTTTTTGTTTACTTGGAGCATTCTATAAAGTCTCTTATATCTTTGTTAACAAGGTTGAGGAGTGAATATTGGCTGATAGCGGGGTAGATGGCCTTGAAGCTGATGGACAAATGTGCATATGTGGGGGTGAGATTGATGAAATGTAGCCTTTAAAGAGGGAGGTAATGGCGCAGTAAACAACGAAGAGGAAAAATGTGAGTCGGGGGATGTCGGCCTGTACTCACCAGGTGAGTGGCAAGTTACTTAATTTTACTTGCTGTGCCTTTGTTTTCTGGTCTGTACATAGAAGGCCACAGTGATGATGGGGACATTCTGCCCTGGGGGCTGAATTAAAGCAGCAGGCCAAATCCACTCAACAGTCAGTGCCTCCGAGGGTCATCTCACAAATACGAGTTGATGCTTCTGCCTTTGGCTTACACTAAATTGAAAGAGGCAGGCCAACAAGGTGGCCAAGCCCGTAGTGGCCCTTGTTGTCAATCCTGACTATCAATCCCGGGACCCACTTGGTGGGAGAAAACCAAACTCCTGCAAATTGTTCTCATTCTTCCGCATGCACTCTGTGGTGATATTGTGTTCCCCAGTTTATTGTGCACCCTAATAAACTTATCTGAGCTCAGCAGATAAGAGAACAGAACAGCCACTGGACAGACATAGGGGCCAGAAAACCGTGGCACATACACCTTTATTCCTAGCATTCTAGAGGCAGAGATCCATCCGGATCTCTGTGAGTTCAAAGCCACACTGGAAACAGCCAGGTATGGTGACACACACCTTTAGTCCCGGAAGTGATGGCAGGAAACAAGAAAGGTGTATAAGGTGTGAAGATCAATAATTAAAGCCTGGTTAATCTTTTAGGCTTTTAGCAGCAGTTCAGCTGAGATTCAATCCAGATGAGGACTCAGATACTTCTAGTCTGAGGAAACAGGATTGGTTGAGTTGACAAGGTGAAGTAGCTGTGGCCTGTTCTGTCTGTGATCTTTCAGCATTCACCCCAATACCTGACTCCGGGTTTGTTTTTAGTAATAAGACATTTTAAGATTCCTGCTACAGCACTCCATGACATGAGAACATAGACACATATAAAATGAAACAAAGAAATGTAATTTAACTTTTTAATAAGAAGGAGGTATTATAAGGACTCTGACTCTCACAAATCATTATAAAATAAGAGGACCTCTTGCAAGAAGATGGAGGTGGGGCTCCTGGTTACAAGGCAAATACTACTCAGGAGAACTAAAGATGGAGAGGAGATCTGAATGAGTGTGAAGTTCCTTTTGTATCTTGAGTTAGTCCTGAAGGCACATTCTTCTTTCTGTTTACATTGCTGATCTGTTGTGGCACCAAGAGCCCTCCAAATACAACCTGCAAGAAAATCTTACTGTGTGTGGTGATGCCAGGAGCCAATTAGCTCAGCTCTAGAATGCTCCATGTAGCTTTAGCCTTATCCAGGGTAATTCCAAAGAACTCCAAGTTCATAAGAGAGGTCCTGAGCTGACCTTACACCTGGAGTGAACAAAAACCAAGGGGGAAGCTATCTAACTGTTTACCTTCACCAGCATGATTACGCACAGAGATGAGGCAAGGAGGAAAGGAAGAAAGGAAACACTGGAAGTGAGAGCCAACTGGGACACAGCCGGAAATGAAAGCGGCAGGTGGCCCAAGCTTGAATCCTAGCTTCCTATCTAGTTTTCCTGCTTTGTGTCAGTCACTTCCCCACTTGGCCTCCATCTCCAATCTGAGAAATGGGCACAAAAATTGAAGGCCTGACATGCAATCCTTGAGCAAACTGTGTTTGCAGTTCTTCTGAGTGAAATCCAGCTTGGCACTTTGGGAAGAACCATCCCGGAACCCTTCCTTCTACTGAATGCTCACCCCCAGTCTCCCTGCAGGGTCCAGCAGATAAGGGAGTCAAGGAACGCCCTTTATTTCTTCTCCATTCACACCTGCCAGTGGGCTTTGAAAGTGGCAAAGGGACAGAGCACTGCTAACATGTGCTGGACTCTGTTTCCTAGAACCACAAGCAAAACAAGGCCACATCAGCAACCTGTCTCAAAAGAGCGGAGGTTTCAGTGATCTCTGCTGGGTGTGACTATTTCAGAGCTGCGCTTGCTTTGTGTTACCTTCTTGTCATCTTGAAGTGTTGGCTGTAGGACAACCGGAAGCACAAGATGACTTCCTAAAGAGTTTAAAACCACTCTGAACAACTCAGACAGACAAGCAGCTTCTCTGCCCAGAACCTGCTGGCCTCAGCAGAGACATGGCTGTTGGTAGAGCTGGGCAGAGATCAACACCTGTTGCTGCTTCAGAACTGAAGCGTCGCCAGTACACAGGCATCCCTCTTTCAAAAAGAGTAGCCTGTATTCAATTCACACACACAAAAAGTGGACAGATCAGGGAAGGTTGCTTTTTATCCAGTTGCTTAACAATTAACAGAGGAAGGATGCTGTATTCAAAGGAAGTGGATGGAAAATCGATGAGTACATGTGCATCACTATTTGTGAGAATCAAACAGGCTTTGGTAGCCTGGGTTCCAGAAAGTTCAGTGAATGTCAGTGCTTTCCTCTCCGACTTTCCCTCCGTGCAGTGACTGAGAGACTGACAAGCTGTTAGCAGTTTTCCCCTTTGTTACTTACATAGAGAAAGGTGGGGATTAAAGAAGAAACACGTGCCTTCCAAAATACAAGTTTGCCGGCAGATGTGTCTGAGGTGGACAGCGATTTATGGATCTTTTCAAAAATCAGGGAGTAGGAATGCTGCTCCCCCCCCCTCACAAGAATCACCTTAATATTAGCATAAAGGGCAAAGCTTGAGGAAATAGTCTCAGTACCAAGTACTTCCGGCTACTTCTGCAAGCACATTTCGGATGCACTGGACACCGCCCTCAAAATATTGACTTTCTGTTTGGTAGCTATCAGGATTTATTGTCCCTGGAGGTAAATATTGACCTCTGTGTTGCCACAGTCAATATTTACTGTGCTTCTCACTTCCATAAATCTTGTTTTGCACCCAAATGAGAATTTCTGGCTGCAATGACTAAGCTAGCTCTGTGGAAAGAGAAGTTTGCAAGGAGGAGGCACAAGAACTGAATAACTCCCCAGTGTTTTATGAAAGAGGGATCCTGACTACCAAGTGAGTGTGAATTCGCATTCAGCATTGTCCTGTTCTAACTGCTATTTTCCTATGTCAGTTAAATCCAATTCCCCAATGTCAACAGAACTTCAACAAGAAGAATGCTTTAGTTGGGGTTTCTTTGCTGTTGTTATTGTTGCTCTGTGTAGCCCTTGCTTCTGAACTATCTATATAGACTAAGCTGGCCTTGAACTTGCAAAGATCTGCCTGGCTCTGCCTCATGAGTGCTAGGATTAAAGGCATATGCCACTTGCTCAGCTAGTTTCTGTTGCTGTAATAAAACTCCATGACCAAAAAGTAACTTGGAAAGGATTTATTTCACTTATACTTCCACATCACAGTCTATCACCAAAGGAAATCAGGCCAGGAGCTCAAGGCAGAAACTAGAGGCAGGAGCTGAAGAAGAGACCACAGAGGAGTGCTGCTCACTGGTTTGCTCCTCTTGGCTTGCTCAGCATGCTCTCTTATGCACCCCAGGACCACCTGCCAGGGATGGCACCGCCCACATTGGTCTGGGCTCTCCCATATCATTCGCTAATTAAGAAAACTCCCCATAGGCTTGTCTGCAGGACAATCTGGTAGGGTATATATAAAACTGAAGTTCTATCTTTCCAAATGACTCTATGTTGTGTCAGATTGGCATAAAACTAGCCTGTACAGAAAGCCAGCTACTACTTTGGCTATTTTTAGCAACAGCCATTCAGCAGCTGTTGCTTTGGTAGTCTAGAAAGGACTTTTCATTATGGTCTGGAGAATGATCTATGATAGCTCTGATTTTTTTGAATGAGTGAGTTTGTTAAGTAGAGTAAAACAAAAGTCAAAGGATAAATGGCAGGTGCCAGGATCGCAGGTGTGTGCCCGGGCTTGCTCTATGCAGTGCCGGGCTTGAGAGCCAGCTTGGTGCTCACCAGATAGGCACTGCACCCTCTGCGCCATCTCACCAGCCTTCTTTCGATTAGTACACAACAGTTTTTAACTTCTGGATAAAAGAGTCAAACTTATGGCTTTAGGTGGCTGATAAAGTCAACCTACTGTATACCCATTCCAAGATGCTCTTCCAAGAGAATTGTGGTTGAGAATCAACCTGCCTGGCATGATAAGCCGTGAGAAAGGAAATACATTGCTCTCTGTCCAGTTTCCCATCACTCTGAGCAGAGTGCTGGAAGCTTACATTATTTAAAAGTGCATTTAAAAATAGTCCTCATTAGCCCCAGTTACAGTGGGGGGAAAGAAACCGGCAGCTGAATACTGGGATCCTGTGATAAGATGCCACAAAAGCAATCGGGATACCAAGCAGTGATGCACATGTGCCCACTAAGAGTGAGGGCTCTCTCTCTCTCTCTCTCTCTCTCTCTCTCTCTCTCTCTCTCTCTCTCTCTCTCTGTGTGGTGTGTGTGTGTGTGTGTGTGTGTGTGCATGTGTGTGTGTGTAGAAGGTAAAATAAAGAAATTTAAATAAAGAGCTGAAAAGGGATTTGTTTAAAATCAACCTACAAAGTAACTGAGAAATACAAACGCATTGCAAAGTAGAGGAGCTGCCCGACATCTTTTAAACACTGGCCAAACCCATTTATTTGAACTCATCTTGATGTCTTCAATGGACTTTGAGGTTGATAACTGCACAGGAGAAAACAATCAGTTCACCTCTTTATGCTCAGCTGTGCTTTCTGGCAGGCGTTGTCCATTCTGTAAAGCTGAGAAGTGGCTCTTTGATTTTTGTCCACATTTGATTAAGAAGCTCCGTGCTTGGCAGACCAAAATTCACCAAACTGCTAATGTTTTTGTAAATGAGAATTATGACACTTAACAAGCCACCCATCTTACTGAGCATTGTTGTGGGGTAGCTGCTCTCTCTCTGCTGAACTGTCATATCCTGAGATCTCAGGCTCTAATTGCTTATAAACCACGCTGTTTATTGAGTATTTAACTCTGGCATAGTTATTTATGATGGAGCGTATCGCTCAATGCCTATAAAAAAGCAGCACAAATGAGCTACTTAATGTCTATGAAGTCCTCCCTCCTCACACGCACACATGTGGACATGTACATACATGCTCACAGGGCTACACTGTAGTGCATCCGTGTAAAAGAAACACAAGTGTGGTATGGACAGAATTCCGCAGCAGTAAGGAGCAGGCAGCATGCGTTGCTTGGTAACCAGGAAGCCTCTCTCTCTTGATTCATCAGAGTGTCAACCATACATTTTGTGCTGTACATTACCTACAATGAAAAGGTCGGTGACCCAATGAAATTCAGATTAAGTCAAACTATTAACTGGACAAATGCATTTAAAGTGCCCTTGTACGCTTGGTTTCGTGTGATTAGTATACATGATGTTCTGCCAAGGCAAGCATGAATCATTAATATATTCAGAGCCCGCTGTTCTCTGCAGCGAACAATAACTCACAGGGAGTAATGTGGTGTGCTGTGTTTATAAGATGTGGAGCCTTCAGCTAGCGTGATCTACGGTGTTGTTATTTTGTGGTAGGGACACAAGTGCCTTTTTTTTCCTTTGCCTCCCATTTTAAATAGTGTTTGTCATTCCCTTAAAAAGACAGAAAAATCTTTTCCCGGGGAAAAATTGGTCACCACATGACTGTGCCTGTGTGGGGGAGGGAAATAACTTGGCCCATTAAATAGCTGCATTGTGAGGGTCTTTTCCCCTTTTCCTTATGCATCCTTGCTCCTCCAGTTGAAACTTACACCTTTTCGACCTGCGCCGGGAGACTCTGCATATTTACAATTAAAATAATGCAGAGGTTCCAATAAGAAAAATCCAGTGACTAGGTTTGGACTCTGACCTCTCTGTCTTTCTTTGACGTGGATGGTTAGATTTAGTGTGAGACCCCACAAAGCTAGAAGTGTCTCGCTATGTCCTGCGCCACTACAGCCAGAGCAAGGACAGGCGTGTTCTAGAAGTTTAGCCATTTACAATTTGACCTCTATTTTATTAGTCAAGTTCACAGGGATGGAAGTAATTATGTGATGAAACTTGGACTCATTGCCACTTCTGCCCTTAATCAGCACATTTAAGCCACATGAAAACATTTTAAGGCAGGAAGGAGTTGAGGGGGACAAAGGATAACATAGCTCCCTCTGACCCTCAGACTCTTTCCCAATCTCCCCCGACTATCAGTGGGAGCAAGCTAAGCCTTACACTGCTCACGGACAGGTGAAGTGAAACATAGTTCCACAAGGCAGTCCAACCAACATGCTTTGAACACCTGTGCATGAGGCACAGGGCTGAGCCCCAGCATGGTACTCTCAGGATCCACATCAACCACCAGGCAGACACTGGAGCTAACCACCATAGTCTAGACCAGAAGATGCTAACAAATTCTAACGTTGTCCTGACTGGGAGCTGAGTGCTGAAGTCCAGACCAGACGATGCTAGCACAATTTCTAAAATCCCCCCACCAACAGTTTAATTTCTTACTATTCATTAACTTTTCAATGAGGGTGAGAGATGAAAAAAAAAACTGCTAATAAGTGCAACTAAATAATTGATAGAGAAGCACTAGCTAGATAAGTGAATTTTGGTAGCTTTTGGTAGCCCAGAGATGTTCATTCTCCATTGCTTGTGTTACTGTTTTCATTCTGAAACAACTTTCTGTTGCTCATTCACATCTCTTCACCTCATGAGCTGTCAATGAAGAACCACAGCCCTCATCTCAATGGGCATAAAGGAGAGTTTATCTTAGAGGCATATAGGACTACCATGGTCCAAGTTCCATGTTCCATGTTCCAACATGCAAACAGTCTTAGGAAGTTTTATAGCAACAGAACAAAGAAAATCATAAATCAGGATGATTTTTCAGATACATTGATAGAAACATCAAATAGAAAGGTCACAGAAAAGTGGGGAAATCTGAGCTATATACCTCAGAGGCTAATGGCATTCTTAACCTTTGAGTTGGTACGAACTAGGGGTCTGTTTGTACATTCCGAAAGATTTACCTAATGCTCACAAAGATGTTAGTGCACATACAGAAGACGGCAGTAAATGCCTGGTTAGGGAGCTAAGGATGGCTCTGTATAATTTGCCTTTGGACTTTCAATATTCCCCCCTTCTACACACTGAAGCTCTAATCAGCCAATCAGCGTTGCAGAAGGGTGGCATAAGCGGTGGTTCTTTCCAGGGACTTTCCCTCACAGAGAGCACCATGCTGGTGTTCGGGATATTGTCTGCCTCTGAGAAGTGTCATGATAAGCCCCCTGCCCCGGGATTGAAAACTCGATCACCTAAGAGCAGCACTTGAACTCAGCTCTCTCTTTTCTCATTCCTCTGCATTGCGTATTGGACAGCCACCAGTCAGAGCTGCAGCTTGTCCTAGGAAGTAGCAAATGGTGTCCATGAAGCTTATCTTCAGAAACCCCCCAAAAGATGCCTGAAACCCCAAATAATCTAAGCCCATATTTAACTACTTACCAGTGGTATAGTTATAACTTTAGCAATTTGAGATATGGCAGTAAAGGTAACACAAGTATCTTTATTGTCTCACAATTAACACACGCACACATACACACACCATGTGATTGCAATGTAGTGACTTCAGTATATTATTTTTTTCTTTCATTAGGTACTAAGTGGTGACTCTGAATCATGTCATGATTTATATCTCAGTGTGAATGTTTTAGAAAAAGAATGCTCAAATCCAGGTACGGCACAGAGGGACTGGACAGATCTTATCACCTTTACTCAGAACGTGCAATTTACAATTTAATAATTGTAATTTAATAATTGCTTGCTTCTGGAATTTTCCATATAACATTGCCAGATTGTATTTACTGAAAATCAATTAAAAGCAAAACCATGAATCACAAAGCTCTCTTTTTAAAGATTTATTTATTTTTATTTTCATGTATATAAATATTTTTCATGTGTTTGTGTCTGTGTACCACACATGTATGACTGATGCCCTTGGAGGCTAGAAGAGAGTGGCAGATCCTCTGGGACTGGACTTACATATGATTGTGAGCCATCATATAGATGCTCGGACCTCAACCTTGGTTGTCTGTAGAGCAACAAGTGCTCTTACCCGTTGAGCCATCTCACTTGCCCAGAATCTCAAACCTTTTATCTTCTAAAACTAAGTACATTTACATTCCTTGCATTGTCTGACAAGGAAGTATAAAAATCTATAATGCATTGATCTCTGAAAATTACCTTTATTTATGAGAACACGACAGCCAGACACATTTGCTTCATAGGCAGAGTGAACCACCTGACTGTGCTTTGTAGCTTACGTAATTCACCTTTCCTTCCAAAAATATCTCCAACCTTCGAGCACCTTGATAAACAAGTACTGTCTCCATTGTCCTGGGCTGAACTATGCCTACCCCAGGCACTCATAAGGTAGAATCCCAACCCTCAGCACCTCTGTATTAGTTAGCTATAACAAAACGTGAAAACATCATGAACCAAGAGCAACTTAGGTAAGCAATAGTTTCTTTTGTCTTGTAGTTCCAGAGGGATGAGAGGTCATGGTGGGAGGCACAGAAACAAATGGCAGGCATGGAACTGGAAGTGGAGAAGTCATGCCTTGGACGGCAAACATGGAGCAGAGAGTGAACTGGAAGTGGTACGAGTCTTTAAACTCTCAAAGCCCCTTTCTAGTAACATACTTCTCCAACAAGACACATCTCCTAAACCTCCCCAAACAAGCAAGCACCAGCAATGGGGACAAGTGTTGAAATATCCAAGCTTCTAGAGAATATTCTCATCCATGTCACTACAGCCTCTGGATGTGACTACACTTGGAGTCTGAATCCTTAAAGACATAATTAAGTTAAAACCAAGTCACTAAATGGGCTTTTATTCAATCTGACTGTCATCATAAGAGATTAGGACACAGACACATGAAGGGTAGGCTACATGGAGATGAAGGAGGAAGACCATTTCTACCATCCGGAAAGGAAAAGCAATTTTACTGGTATCTTGGTTCTTGGTCTTACAGCCACCAGAATCAAGAAAAAAATAGATTTGCAGCTTAATCCACTTGTCTGTGACATTCTGTTATGATAGCCCTAGCTAACCAGTGTACTCATGTTCACACTTTTCTGAAAATATCAGAAACACACACACACACACACACACACACACACACACACACGCATGCTGCATACAGACACACACACACACACACACAGACACACACCTAAACTCTTTAATCAGCTATTAGGTAAAACTGTGCTGTGCTTCAGAATAAATATCTGTGTATCATAATTCTGAGGTTAACTACCTCCCCAATCAAACTAAAGACTTTGGTTCTCACCTTGGCTACAAAGCCATGCAATGAGATGAGCCCATCATGCCTCCCTGTCCATTGTCTTACACTGATACCAAAGGTACTCACTTTTAAAGGATGCTAGTTTGCCAGTTCAAAATATATGCAAGTGCAAACACATGGGCACACCCACTCACATGCATGTGCACACACGTGAACGAACATGGAATTCAGATTACAAAAGGAAACTGAGAGTATCAAGGAAAATGTTTGGGCTGAGGAAGGGAGGAAGGAATGGTACTTATCTAGCTCTGAGATCTATCTACACAATGGTAGGAAAGGTGTGGACTCCAGCAAATCCTTCATTCCATTATGACTGTATGTAAAAGGCCATAATGACTCCTTTATTCTATTAACACTCAGAAGAGAGGTCGTAAATAATACAGTGTGTGTTATTAGGGCAGGGAAGGGGATGGAAGCTGATGAGTGCACCAGGAAAGACCCATTAACAAAACGATGAATTCAGGTCTGTTTGCAATTCCTATTAGGCTGAATCCACACTTGTTAGCTTAAGTAATCCCAGTGCTTCGGTTATAGCCATACACATATAAAACAGCATCTGAGTCTCGAAGGGGTAGTGTTCTCATGTGCCCATGGAAACTCAAGTACATTACCTCTCCCCTGAGATATGGAGGACTCCATGAGAACGGAGTTTATATTAACAATTAAGTTGTCAAGTAAGAGGTGAAAATTGCCCTGGGGTCATTTAGTATT
Source organism: Peromyscus leucopus (assembly GCF_004664715.2). Lineage (NCBI taxonomy): Eukaryota > Metazoa > Chordata > Mammalia > Rodentia > Cricetidae > Peromyscus > Peromyscus leucopus. Next base: position 236 of record NW_023504857.1, on the reverse strand, counting down.
CTTATTTATGTAGGTCTGGGAGATAAAATAGTATTAACTGATGAACTTGTCTCTAACAGTTTTAAAAGTTCATTTTTAAAAAGGCCAAAGCATTGAATTAAGTATGAATATCATAAATGATGAGGGCTGCAATGGCATGGAGGCTGTGTGTCCTTGTGGGGCAATGTCTCCTTTAAGTTTTGCTGGACATTTGCTCGATAGAAAGAGAATGTCAGGGAGCAGGACAGAAAATTGCT
>NW_023504856.1:0-24141 GCF_004664715.2 Peromyscus leucopus | reverse complement strand
CCTGGGAATGGAACATGGGTCCTCTGTAAAAAACACAGTCCTCTTAATTGCTGAGCCATCTATCTAGTCCCTCTTTTTACTTGAATTCTATTTCTATAAACTGTTAATTAAAAAATAGTACATCACATTACTATCTTATCTCATTGTTTCATGCCTTCCCAAATCCTACCAACTTCTTCTTTGTTAGGTATGGGTAAATAGGTTTGCAGAATACATGAATACCACCTGCTGCATCCATTTTTGCTGGATATATATATATATATATATATATATATATATATATATTATATATATTATTATATGGCTGGCCACATTGTATGGAATAAACAATCAGGGAACTCATCCCTGCCTGAGGCTAATTCTCTCAAAGGGAGGAAAATTCCATTTTAAATCATCCTCAGACTGACTATGATGCCTGGGACAGAAAACCTAATCAAGAACATGAAACATTGTGGAAAAATATCTTAGCAGCTAAGGGCACTGAAAATTCTTTCAGAGCATCCAGGTTCCATTTCCAGTTCACAAAAAAGTGCACTATTATCTGTAATTCCAGCATCAGGAGTTCTGACACCATCTCCTGGCCTCCCTAGCCATTATAAGAGGAGACTAGACCATAAAAATCATTTTTAAAGCTGTGTGTTGTAGTGCATTCTTTTAGTACCAGCACTCCAGACACAGAGGCAAGAAGATCACAGTGAGTCATAAACCCTGGGCTACACAGTCTACACACACACACACACACACACACACACACACACACACACACACACAAAACCACATGCATACACACACAGGAAAAGAACAAAACTGAATAACATACAATAAAAGAACATTGAAGAATTGGGACAATACTATATCTATTAAAGTCATTTCAGGTCTCTGCCACTGGGGCCCATAGAATCATTTTCAAAAATAAATATGGCCAAGCATGTGAGCACAAGCCATTAATACCACCAACTGGGATAAAGTGAATATTTCATAGTGGGCCACCACCTCACCATGAAACCTGAACTGCCCATCATGACATGGGAGTTATTGCAACCACTAGTCATAAAAAATGACATGCTGCCCAATTGCTTTTGGTTTCTACTTTTGCTACAATGCCTTCTGCTCCCAAGCATGCACCTCCAGCCTCATGGGGTGTGTTCCCTATGATTGGTTGACTGAGGAAGAAAGACTAGGGCTTGGTTTACTGATGGTTCTGTACATCATGCAGGCACCACCCAGAAGTGGACAGCTGCAGCATTTCAACTCCATTCTGGGACAAGCCTGAAAGATACTGGTGATGGGGAAATCTTCACTGTAGGCAGAAGTTCAGGCAGCATACAGGGTCATACAATTTGTTTGGAAGGAGACATGGCCTAATGTGCAACTATTCATTGATTGATGGGCCATAGTCAATGGACTGGCTGGGTGGTCAGGGACTTGGAAAGAGCAAGGTTGAAAAGAGAAAGACATGTGAGGAAGAAGTATGTGCATAGATCTCTACACATGGCAAAGGATGTAAAGATACTTGTGTCCCATGTAAATGTTCACCAAAAGGTGACTTCAGCTGAGAAGGAGTTTAATAATCAAATAGATAGAATGACTTTCTGTGGACAGTCAACCTCTCTCCTCAGCCATTCCTGTCAATGCCCAATGGGCCCATGACCAAAGTGGTCATGATGACACAAATGGGAGCTATGCATGGGCTCAACAACATGGTCTTCCACTCACCAAGGGTGTCCTGGGTACACTTGCTGCTGAGTGCCAGATCACCCAACAACAGTACATCAAAGACCAACACTGAGGCCCAGATATGGCATCATTCCCTGGGGTGACCAGTCAGCAACCTTGTGGCAGGTTGAGTACATTGGATCACTTCCTCTGTAGAAAGGACAACTCTTTGTCCTTACTGGAGTAGAAACTTATTCTGATTATGGATTTGCCTTTCCTACATGTAATGCTTCACAAAATACCATCAATGGATTTACAGAATGTCTTACCCACTGACATGTTATTCTACAGAGTCCTGCTTCAGACCAAGGAACTCACTACACTCCCAGAGAAGCACTGCAGTGGGCCCATACTCATAGAATCCACTGTTTTTACCTTATTCCCCAGCATCCTGAAGAAGCTGGCGAGAGAGAAAGATGGATTGGCATTTGGTCTGTTGAAGATACTGTTACAGCACCAATTAGGTGGCAGCAACTTGAGGGCTGGGGCAAGGTTCTCCAGGAGGCGGTGTATGCTCCAAATCAGTATCCAATATATGGTACATTTTCTCCTATAGCCAGTATCCATGTGTAATCAAGGGTTGGTAAAGGGGATAGTTCCACTCACTATTGCCCCTAGTGACTGACTAGGACAGTTTTGCTGCCTGTTTCTGCAACATTAATTTTTGCTGCCCAAGAAATTTTTGTTCACAGGCCATTGTGCTCCTGCCAGGAGGTACAACAAACTTTCCATTGAGCTGGAAACTCAGACTGACCCCTGGTTATTTTGAACTTCAAATGCCCTTAAAACAACAGACTAAGAAAGAAATAACATCATCATCATGGGTGATATATCCAGATTACCATAGAGAAATTGGACTGTCTCTCCACAATGAAGGAAAGAAGGATTATGTCTGGAGTGCAGGAGATCCTTTGGGGCATCTCTTGGTGCTACTGTGCCCTGTGATTAAAGGCATTGGGGAACTACAATTATCTAATCCAGGAAGGATGACAAAGGGCACAGATCCATCAGGAATGAAGATATGGGTCACTCTTCCAGAAAAAGAACCCAATGTGCTGAAGTGCTTGCAGAGGGTGGAAGAAATACAGAATGGGTGCTAGAGGAAGAGAGTTCTGAATACCACCTACATTCATGTGACCAGTTGCAGAAATGAGGATTATGACTGAAATGAGTGTTTGTATTGTATTTTGTTAATAATGCCTTTGTACAGATAATTGTATGTTCTTTTAGTATACTTATAATACATTGCAACATCAATTAAGAGAATATCATGACCAGGCGGTGGTGGGGCATGCCTTCGATCCCAGCACTTGGGAGGCAGAGACAGGTGGATCTCAGTGAGTTTGAGGCTCTACAGAGTGAGATCCAGGACAGGCACAAAAACTATAGAGAGAAACCCTGTCTCAAAAAACCACAAAAGAACCAACCAACCAACTAACCAACCAACCAAACAAACAAACAAATAAACAACAGAGACCACGAAGAAGCCAGTTTCTGATGCAAACACTTAAGGGTCCTTGTATTATCAGGTTTGAACCTGGTGCTTCCACACTCCTGCTGAAGGGAAATGTGGCAGCAGCAGCAAGCCCAGAGGTAGAGAGGTTTCCTAGGGAAAAGCCAAAATCTGGGAATTACATGCTTTGGCAACTTGGAATTGGGTAGAAGGGATATGGGGCAAGGAGATTTTTTGAAACTATTGGTCTAGATTTTGAGCATGAAATCACATTTGAAACCATTGGGTTGGACTTTTTGGTGGGGAACTACAATTTGCTGAGCAGGATTATCTGGGCTACTCAGTAGGATTATCTAGATAGCTTCAATCGACATAAATCATGGACAGAGTGTCTACAGAAGCAAATTGCCCTTTATCTGTTCATATTGTCATGGCACATTCCTGAGATCCTTGCTGGAACTGAGTACAGCAGGTAGTCTAAGGTGGTGGCCCTTTCCTAAGATGGAGTCAGTATTGCCTTCACAGTTATCAGATGTAAGTTTGAGATACTAGAGAGTTGTCCACAAGGGTCATTGCTACTATGCTAAATATATAATGCATTTCTGATTTTATGTGGAATAGTTATGTCATGTTTACTCATAATTATGACCTGGTTATTGTTTTTCATTTGGAAACTAATTGTGACATAAGGAGATATGATTGTGCCAAGTTGATAAGTTGTGGAATGTGATTGTGATACCTCAATAAAACCCCCCACTCTATCCCCTACAGACAAAGAGAAGCTTAAACCAGGATTCCTAAGTGTAGATAAGAACTTAGAACCCTTTTCCCCAGGTGGCGGTATCTGCTACAGGGACTTTGGAAAATACAGTCAGGATATTCGACCAAAAGACTAAAAAGGGAGGCAGGTTAAAATAAATTATATGGTCTGTGCTTTTAAGAATTAGCCTCACAAAGAAAGGGGAGTACTCCTTCCAACCTCCCTGCTGGGAGTGAGAGATTTAAAAGAACCTCCCTGGAGGCTTGTAAACTTAGAAATCACCTTACTTTTGCATTCTGTACCTAAAGTCTCCAGTTGCAGTTTTGTGGACCTGATCTAGGCACAACAAGACCCTCACTTTATTGTCTCAAAAAGGAAGCCTTAGACAAAGATATCTCAATAAAGATAGACCCAGGCCAGTTTCAAGTTCCCAGAAATGATGGTGCCAGGCCCACGAACTCAAAAGAACAAAGTTTTGTATAAAGCTAAAGAACATGGGAACAGTGAAACATCGAGTTGGATGTTATTTCTGACGAAAAATTTATGAAATAGTAATAGCCCTTAGATACACAGCAAGATTAGGTTATTTGTTTGGATCAGGTTGATAGGTTCTTGTTACTTAGCAGAATGCTACTTATTTATTTAATCTAGTATGCACTCATTCTTTAATCTATTAAATTCAAATATTAAATAAATTGATGATTAAAAGGGAAACACAAACATCAATGTTCCAATCACTAAGGAAGGAGAAAGTAAAGTCAAGTTCTAAAGCCACCATTTAGACTTGTAGTTAATGGACTGAATGATAGTGCTGGGAAGATGGATCAGTGGTTAAAGAACACTGACTACTCTTCTAGAATATCTGGATTTAATTCTTAGCACCCTCATGGTAGACCACAACTGTCAGTAGCTCCAGTTCTAGGTGTCAGACATCTGGCAATACTGGTCTATTCTTACGTAATGTTTGGAATGTCAGGTACTTTCCATTAGTTGCTGGCCCATCTTTGGGTGGATCCTTGAAAGGTGTCAGTTTATGGATCCAGTTGTTGTCTACCAGTAAGTCTGTCATGGCATCAGTACCTGGTTCCCTAAGCCTTTCATGGCAGCTGTGTAGGCAAGCTCTTTTGGGCATGTGTCTGACACAGAACTACTTGATTTGATTGTTGTCCTGCTGGGTTCAGTCTTCCCTTTGTCTTTCCTCACTATGACGCTAAATTATCATCTTTCTATTTATAACTGTTTAAATGCACAGTTCCTTTTAGTAAGATTTATTAAAGTACAGTTTAAACTGGAGCAATTTAAATTTCTGCAAGATGAATACAGAACTTGAGTGAATGTTTAACTTTTTGTAGGATCTTCAGGAAAACAATCTCTGAGTTCATTTTATCTTTTTGGTTATTTGTTAGAAGTTTACAGTGCAGATGGGTATTTAATATTTACTTCTTGCTGTCCTATAACTGATTACATAGACTAGGCTAACTTTCAACTCAGAAGCACATGTACCTGCCTCTACCTTCTAAGTTCTGGAATTAAAGGCATGAGCCATTACACCCAGCTTACAAATCTTCCTTGTAGTTAGTATTGGTTCATGAAATTTCTCTGATGTGTGCTCAGTACTGTTAACATGTTTGCTTTTTTCTCTATCTCTGTTAATAGACATTTATCTTGCAAGATGATATTCAGTTCAAAGCATTCAGAAATAATAGAGGTAAACCTCCTATTCAGTTCCTTTTTGAAGTAACTTGATGATTTCACTCTAATGTCTGAGTTGTAGAATATGTGTAGCAGTCACCAGAATAGATTGGGTATATTGTCAAAGAAGTACACATTTACAGTGTTGTATCATGCTTTTGTTTTATTCATATGGATGACATATTTATGTATGGCATATTTTAGAATGCAGTGACCTATAATGATGTGCATGTCGACATCACTCAGGAAGAATGGGCATTGATGGATCCTTCACAGAAGAATTTCTACAAAGATGTCATGGTGGATACCTATATGAACCTCACAGATATAGGTAATACTATAAATTTTCCTTCACATTTTAAATAAGGGGACAAATGTTTCTTGGTTAATGATGCTATCCTGCAATTCTGATTGAGAATGAGGAAGAATGAGGTGAATAAATCAGATTTGGTTCTAAGGATCACTGCAGATAGTAATGTAAAATTTTCAGTTTCCTGTAATATTTCATACATTTTTGTCCTATATTTTAGGTTACAATTGGGATGATCTTGAAGTTGAAGAACATTGCCATAGTTCTCAAAAACATGGAAGGTAATTTTCATGTAAAAGCTGATAGAAATGGGCCCCTAGATATATATAATTTATCTGGAAGCTTTTGTCAAATGAAGCAGTGTAAATAATCACAGTTTGAAGTGCATCGATGATAATTAAATGCTCATAAACACATATACCTCAATGGTAGGTAAGTGAATTATGTTTGAAAGTCATTCTTTTAAGAAGAAAGAAAAAAACAATGCCTTAACAGAAATCAACATTTGAATAATAACTCCATCAAAGCTATTCTGTACAACTGACAATTCATTTAGTTTCATAGTATTCATATTACAAAAGATATACTCATTGAATATGTGATAAGAATATATACAAAGCCTTGCAATAAGCAAATAGTCCATAGAATATTTACTCATATAGGTGTTCTGTCTTTGCTAATTTTAGTTAGATGGGTAGTTAGAGTCAAGAGTTAAGGAGAGGGGGGAGTTGTTGTAGAGAAACATTATTCCCTATACCACATATTGATGAGGAACCGAAAGTTCAACTGTAAATGAAATGTGGAAATATTCTTGTTTTTTATTCTTTCTTTAATAGTTATATCATATGTCACTCTGGATACCAGTTCTATGAACATAAGGATATGGGAAGAAACCATGTCCATCTCTCAATTTCAGAACAATTAGAAGATATATAGTTGTCCCATGTTGAGTAAACTTGTTGAATGTGATTCAAGTTTACAAACAATTGGTTTTCCAGCTTCATTCAGAATAGATCAACAAACACACCACAGAAAAGCCCTATGGGTATTAGGACTGTGTACATGCTTCTGTTTGTCCTGGTTAACTTTGAACATGTAGCATGACTCACAGTATAGGAAAATTTATCAATGGAATAAGTGAGGTAAATGACCAAATTCTCCCAGTTCTCTTCAAATATGTGAAAAATCTCAGAAAAAAATGAAGTCATAAATATGAGCCAGGTCATAAAGGCTCTTACCATGAAAGGCATGTTCAAATATGCAAAGCCATTCTTAATACAGGGGAACAACATGAGTGTAAACAACATGCTAAAACCTTAAGATCTCAGTTCTCTATATATTTAGACCAATAGTAAAATTAATTCATGCAGATATAAAGACCCAAAAAATAAAATGAATGTGGTAAAGCTTGTATATTTTTCAATTATTCTTGCAGGCATGAAATAAGTCTTACTACAGAGAAATCACATGAATATACTGAGTGTGGTAAAGCCTTTGTACGTAGTTTCCTCAAAGGCATGAAAAAACACATACTGGAGAGAAACCCTGTGAATATAATCAATGTGGTAAAACCTTTACACAGCCCAGTCATCTTGGAGTACATAAAAGAACACATACTGGAGAGAAACCCTATGAATGTAATCAGTGTGGTAAAGCCTTTGCATGACACAATGTTCTTCAATTGCATGAAAGAACACATACGGGAGAAAAACCCTATGAATGTAAACAATGTGGTAAAGCTTTTGCTCATCATAGTGATTTTCAAAGGCATGAAAGAACACATACTGGAGAGAAACCCTATGGATGTAATCAATGTGGTAGATTACTCCAACTTTAAGACTGCATGCTTGTTTTCTGTTAAATGGACCAAGTCATTATAAAGAAAATTTCTGCAATCATTTAGATGCTTCAAAACCCATGGTACCAGAAATATAATAGAAAAATATTCACGATTAAAAATTAGTTTAAATATTTGTTTTTATTTTAATTATGCTATGTGTGAGTGTCTTTCTGTGGGTATATGTATGTGCATTTTGGTTCCCAAGAAGGTTAGACCATTGGAGCTTCTTGTTGCAAGAATTACTGGAAGTCATCCAAAACCAGATCTTGCTCCAGGGAGTGAACTTGTGTTAAAGTCTTGTCATGTTCTATTTTTTTTTTTTTTTTTTTTTTTTTTTTTTTTTTTTTTTTTTTTTTTTTTTAAGTTCTTTGTCATGTTCTCTATCCCTGTCAATATTTTAAAGCTTATTATATCATCTTGATGTCAGGAAATAGATAGGTACTTATATGAAAGAAAACCCCATTTATGTAAACAATTTGGTTAAGACTTTAGACATCACAGTTGTTTTCAATTTCAAGGGAAAAACTAAGTCTTTTTCATTGTAGATTTGAAGTAAATTATTAACCAGGTTCACCAAAGACTGATGTGAAGATTCCATTTTGGCTTCTATTTTGCACCTTGTAAGAAATATTGAACTGTGGGATATGTGTGGCAAATTCAGTTAGTAAAGTTATTTTGTGGTCCTTATATTCCTTCTGTGGTGTTTGTTCATCTTCTTTTGCACTTTCACTTATTCAGAGGCATTTATCTGCTGCCTTGTATAGAATGTGATGGCTATCATCGAAGTGGTTCATTTTTATTTAACTCTCAGGCAGTATGTGATCACACCTTCAAGTAAGGGTGTCTGTAAAAGGGTGATGAATTTTGTTCATGTTTTTTTTATAATATTTAATATTCATAGTTGTATTTTTAATATTTAATATTAACAAATGTGCTTGAAATGTTTGTTATCTAGCCTGGCTTAAATGTCAGTAATTAGCCAGGGAGATATTAGAGTTCATGATTCTTGTGTGTCAGTCTCTTGAGTACAATTCTAAGGATAGATGATGTACTATCATTGTCTGTTGTTTTGTCATAACTGTAGGGGAACAGGGTTAGCCAAAGAAACCCATCCTAGAATGCAAGATTGTACAACCACTTTGAAAATCAATATGGCGCTTTCTTAGAAAATTGGGAATCAATCTCCCCCTAGGTCCAGCTATACCACTCCTGGGCATATACCCAAGAAATGCTCAATCATACCACAAGAGCACTTGCTCAGCTATGTTCATATCAGTATTGCTTGTAAGAGCCAAAACCTGGAAACAATCTAAATGCCCTTCAACTGAAGAATGGATAAATAAACTGTGGCACATATACACAATGGAATACTACTCAGCAGAGAAAAACAATGACATCATGAGGTTTGCAGGCAAATGGATGGATCTAGAAAAAATCATCCTGAGTGAGGTAACCCAGACTCAGAAAGACAAATATGGTATGTACTCACTCATAGGAGGATGCTAGATCTGGAACAAGGATGACTGGACTGATACTCACATCACCAGTGAGGCTACCTGGAAAACGGGACCCCAGGAAAGACACCGAGAAATGGATGAGATCTACATGAACATCCTGAATATGAGTGGGAGCAATGAATGGCAACGGTCGAGAGAAAGAGAGCGGGAGATCCTAGCTGGATCAAGAAAAGAGAGGGAGAACAAGGAATAGGAGACCATGGTAAATGAAGACCACATGAGAAAAGGAAGAAACAAAGAGCTAAAGAGGCCCACAGAAATCCACAAAGATACCCCCACAAAAGACTGCTGGCAATGGTCGAGAGACATCCGGGACTGACCTACTCTGGTGATGGGATGGCCAAACACCCTAATAGTTGTGCCATAAACCCCATCCAAGGACTGAGGAATCTGGATGCAGACATCCATGGTTAGACCCCGGGTGGAGCGCTGGGAGTCTAATTAGTGAGAAAGAGGAGGGTTTATATGAGCGAGAATTGTTGAAACCAAGGTTGGATAAAGCACAGGGACAAATAACCAAATGAATGGAAACACATGAACTATGAACCAAAGGCTGAGGGACCCCCAACTGGATCAGGCCCTCTGAATAGGTGAGACAATCAATTGGCTTGATCTGTTTGGGAGGCATCTAGGCAGTGGTACCAGGTCCTGGGCTCATTGCATGAGTTAACTGTTTGAAACCTGGGACTTATGCAGGGACGCTTGTCTCAATCTGGGAGGAGGGGACTGGACCTGCCTGGACTGAGTCTATCAGGTCGATCCCAGTCCTCGGGGGAGACCTTGATCTGGAGGAGGTGGGAATGGGGGCTGGGGTGGGGGAAGGGGAGGGGGGCAGGAAGGGTTAGAACAAGGGAATCTGTGGCTATTATGTAGAACTGAATAGTATTGTAAAATAAAAAAAAAATTTAAAAAGTGCAAAAAAAAAACATAGTGATGCTATAAGGAAAAGCATCCTAGTATACCATCAAAGAGGCATGATGGGAAATGTAGTTTTCAGTACCATTCTAAGGTACTGAAAATGAAATGTGAGAAATGGAGTCCAGTCCACAAGATGGTGTCATCAAAGGCATCCTGAAAGGTCACCCAAGAGGCATGATGGGGCATGAAATTTGTAGTGCACTGGCAATGTGGAGAAAAGCATGCTGGGAAATGAGTCCAACATGGTGTGATGCTTTAAACAGTGAAACAGATGTTTCCTCTGGACTGGAGAGCCATAACTGAGAATGTAGTTTCTAGTACACTACCAATGTAGACAGAAAGGCATCCTGGGAGATGAAGTCCAAAATGAGTACAAAATACAGAGCAAGGCTTCCTGGGAAATGAAGTTCAGAGCGTAGAGACACCTAACACTAATGCTAACCCAACCCCTAACCCTCAATCCTAACCATAACCTAAGGCTAACCCTAAACTAACCCTAAACTTACCCAGAGCATAACACAAAACCTTACCCTAATCTTATCCCTAACAATAACCTAACCTAACTAACCTTAACCCTTAACCTCCTGACACAAACCCAAAATGCTAACACTAACACTAACCTAACTTTACCTTACCCCTGACTCTGACCCTCTAACCCTAACCCCTAACACTGACACCTTGACCCTGACCCCCACCCTCACACTGCTGAGGCACATCAGACCTGCAGAAGGTCACATTAACCTGCTGAGGCCCTACACCCGCTGAGGCCCTGGACACATGGTGAAGAAAAGGGAAAATTCCTGAGAATACAGGGCACCTGGAAAGGGAGTCCATGGTGTCATGGTGCTGTGGAGAAAGGCATCCTGGGAAGTGGAGTTCATCATAGTGCTGTTGTAAAGAAAGGCAGCCTGGGAAATAAAGTCTAAATGTAGTGATGCTCTAGAGAAAGGCAGCCTGGAAATGAAGTCCAGAATGTAGTGATGTTGTAGAGAAAGACATCCTGGGAAATGAAATATAGATACCATAAAAAAAGAATACTGGGAAATAAAGTCCAAAATGTAATGGTGATCTAGAGAAAGGTATCCTGGGAAATAAAGTTGAAATGTCCTGATGCTATAGAGACTGGGAAATGAAGTACAGAATGTAATGATGCTCTAGAGAAAATCATCCTAGGAAATGAAGTCCCAAATGTAGTGATGCTGTAGAGAAATGCATCCTGGGAAATAACGTACAAATGTAGTGGTGCTGTAGACAAAGACACCCTGGGAAATGAATTTCAGAATGTAGTGATGCTCCAGAGAAAGGCACACTAGAAAATAAAGTTCAGAATATAGTGATATTCTCTAGAGATAGGCATCCTGGGAAATGAAGTCCAGAATATAATGATGCAGTAGAGAAAGGCATCCTGTGAATTAAAATGCAAATGAACTGATGCTGAAAAAAAGGCATCCTGGAAAATGAAGTCTAGAATGTATTGATGATGTAGAGAAAGGCATCTTGGGAAATGAAGTTGACATGTAGTGATGCTGTAGAGAAGCATCTGAAAATGAATCTGAATTATGATGCTAAAAAAAAAAAAAAAATATCTGAAGAAATGAAATAAAAGTATGATGCTGTAGAATAGTCATTCTAGGAAATGAGGTCCAAATGTACTGATGCTATATAGAAAGGCATCCTGGGAAATGAAGTTCAGAATGTACACATGTTATAGAGAAAGGCATCCTAGGAAATGGAGTCCAGAATGTAGTGATGTAGAGAAATCCATCCTGGAAATGAAGTCCAGAATGTAGTGAAGCCGTAGAGAAAGGGACCCTGGGAATGAAGTCATAATGTACTGATGCTATAGAGAAAGGCATCTTGGGAAATGAAGTTCAAAAAGTACTGGTGCTGTAGAGAAAGGCATCTGGGAAATGAAGTCCAGAATGTAGTGATGCTCTAGAGAAAGGCATCCTGGGAAATGAAGTCCAGAATTGAGTGATGCAGTAAACTAAGGCATTCTGGGAGATGAAGTCCATATATAGTGATGCTCTGGGAAAAGACATCCTGAAATATGAAGTGCGAATGTTGTGATGCTATAAAGAAAGACATCCTGAGAAATGAAGTACAAAAATGTCATGGTGCTATGGAGAAAGGCATCCTGGGAAATGAAGTCCAACATATATTGATGCTGTAGAAAACGTCATCCTGGGAATGTGAGTCCAGAATGTCCTGATGCTGTAGAGAAATAAACCTTAGGAAACAAAGTCCAGAATGTACAGATGTTGTAGACTAAGGCATCCTGGGAAGTGAAGACCAGAATGTTGTGATGCTCTCATGAATGGCACCTGGATATCAAGTTCAGAATATACTGATGCTATAGTGAAAGGTATCCTGGGAAATAAAGTCCAAATGTACTGATGTTAAAAAGAAGGCATCTTGGAAAATGGAGTCCAGAATGTACTCATGATGTAGAGAAAGTCATACTGGGAAATGAAGTCCCACATTTAATGATGCTGTAGAGAAAGACATCCTGGGAAATGGAGTCCTAAATGTCGTGATGCTGTAGAGTAAGACATCTTGAAAAATGAAGTCCTGAATGTATTGATGCTATAGAGAAAGTCATGCTGGAAAATGGAGTCCAGAACGTAATGATGCTTTAGAGAAAGTCATCCTCGGAAATAAAGTCTGAAATGTAGTGATTGTCTAGAGGCAGGCATCTTGGGAAATGAAGCCCAGAATGTAATAATCCTGTAGAGAAAGGGATCCTGGAAATGAAGTCCCACCAGTAGTGATGCTGTAGAGATAGTCATCCTAGGAAATGAAGTCCAAAGGTACTGATGCTATAAAGGTACTAGCATCCTAGGAAATGGAGTCCAGAATGTAGTGATGCTGTAGAGAAAGGCATCCTGGGAAATAAATTTGTAATATACTGATGCTGTGGAGAAAGGTATCCTGGGAAATGATGTCCAACATGTAGTGATGCTGTAGAGAAAGGCATCCTGGGAAATGAAGTCAGAATTCAGTGATGCTATAAAGAAAGGAATCCTGGGAAATGAAGTCCATATATAGTGATGCTCTAGGGAAAGTTACCCTGAAAAATGAATTTCAAATGGAGTGATGCTGTACAGAAAGACATCCTGGGAAATAAAGTTCAAAATGTCATGGTGCTATTGACAAAAGCATCCTGGGATATGAAGTCCATATATAATGACACTATACAAAAAGGTATACTGAAAATGAAGTACAGAATGTCGTGATGCTGTAGAGAAAGGCATCCTGGGAAATGAAGTGGCTATCTATTCATCCTATGTGAGTTCCAGAGATGAAAGCCGGGGAATCACTTGGTTGTCAGTTTCCTCAATGGGACTTATTTGTGTTTTGTAATTATTAATATATGTGCCGGGATGTGAGTGTCCATATGCCACACCGGAAGTGAAGAAATAAGAGAAAGAGTTGTAGGAGTGATATGGGTTCCTAGACTATGAACTGAGGACACCAGGCTTAGCAGCAACCACCTTTACTCAAAGAAACTACACTCTGGCATTCATTTGTCTTTTTGAGTGTTATGGAAAAAGGTTTGGTCCTAAGAATGAACTAACTCATTCAATATGCAAGAACAAGACAAAAAGAGATATCAGTATATAGTTTTTATTCACAAATAGTATTTATTAGTCAATGTCTCCTATTTTCCATTATCTTTAAAAGAAAATGTTTTCAATCAGAAAAAAACAATATTTATTGTTTTAATATTTCAGGTAATCTTATTTCAGCATCAACGAGACAGCTCTGTTAGAAATGTCTGTGTTGTACAAGGCTGTGACCTCATCTGGTTCACCATATGAATATGGACAAAAGACCCCACAAAGTTGTCTTCTATTCTTCACACTTCTGTCGTGGCCTAAAAACCCATAGTCACATAAAACACACACACACACACACACACACACACACACACACACACACCAGATTTTTAAAGTAAATGTCACTGTTATTACATTATCTGGTACCTCTATAATACACTTAAAAGGCAATACTGCAAGATATTATGCCAAATGGATAACTGGTGAGGACATGAAGATGCATGTAACTTCAAATAATATATACATATACATAGTACATCAAGTTTTATTATAAAATATTCAGTTGATTACTGATTAACTTGAATTATCAATTCTCTTCCAGATAGATGAAAATGTTTCTTTGGATACACACATTAACATTACATTTAATGTTTTATACTCTCTATTAAGTATTTTAACATTAATATTGTTAAAATATTTTGAGAAAATAATTATTGGAAGTAAATCATCTACCCTTTGACTTGTACTCAGGAGACTGACACATGAATATCATGAATTCATATAATATCCATGACTGATAACTGACATTCAAGCTATTCTCTCACATTCATTTGTTGATCTGAGAAACTGCTATGAACAAATGTTTGGTCCTCAGAGTAAACTAAATAATTTCACATGCAATAAAAGGAAAAACAAAAGAGATAGCAATATATCATTTTCACTTGGAAATAGGATTTATCATTCAATTTCTCCTACTTTGCATTATCTTTCAAGGAAAATATGTTTACAATCTGAAAAGATGGTATTTTATTGATTTAATATTACAACTAATTTTATTTGAGCATCAAGGAGACAGCTGTGGTGGAAATGTCTTTCTTCTGCAAGTCTGTAATGTTATGTTGATCACCATATGAAGTTGGACAAAAGTAGACACCACAAAATAAATCTCACTGCTATTACATTATCTAGCATTTCTGGATAATTCCCTTAGAAGACAATACTTTGGGATGAATTGCCAAATGCATAACAGATGAGGACATGAAGATACATGAGACTTTAAATAATGTATACATATTCATAGCACATTAATTTTATTGTGAAATATACAGTTGATTACTGAAGAGATGTAAATTATTACATCTCTTCCAGATAGATGAAAGTGTTTCTTTGGATACATACATGAAGTATTTAATGATTTGTATATTCTCTATTAAGTATTTTAAAATTAACATCATTAAAATGTTTTTGTAAGTAAATAGGTTGCAACAACTCTGAGTTTGGTCCCAGATTTTGGCACCAAAATATGAGTTTTGCAAATCTGAGGAAAGGCGTGCTGACTACCTGAGAGTCAGAAAACACCTTGAGCTGCTTAGCACAGCTCTGATAGCTGCACCTGCAATAAGGCAGTTCAGTCCTAGAGGGCAAGTTATCCCAGACACCTCAAGCTGCTCAAAACAACAACTCTGCCCTGAAGGTGTCTTGGACACCTCGAGCTGTTTAGTCCAACCCTGGAGGGAATATTTTCTGACTTCTCAGGAAAGACAGGCCTGGGAATGCATCAGCAGGGAAGGGTATCCTGACTCTTCAGAAAATATCTTGACTCTTCAGGCTATACCTGCTGTGATGGGTCATGGTCTCCCTGTAGGATATAACAATCCTGCTCCTCTCCTGGAGAGTCACTACAGCTAAGCTTTGCTCAGAACCCATTTAAGGGGGCTTCCTAATAAAGCCCTGCTTTTCTGGCCAAAGATATTACAAAAATGTAGCAATTTCCTCTGGCACAGGAGAAAAGTGTTACTTTTCAGCTTTTTTGCTCTGTCTACTCAGCAAGGACCTTCTGTTCAGCTCCCCCCTTGCTCAATCCACTTGAGCCATCTCAGCAAGGTTCTTTTGTTCAGTTCCTTCTTGCTCAATCCACTATGGGATATCTCACCAAGGATCTTCCATTCAGCTCCACCTTGTTCAATCCAACTTGGGACATCCTAATAAGGTTCTTCTGTGCACCGGTGAATGCAGGTCTTCACACCCAAAACACTTTTAGATTATTGATTGGGAAGGAGGAGTCCAGGAGAGTAGCTGCTTCTACCAGGGTGGAGATGACAACTTTCAATTGACGAGGTAGGGCAGTTTATACAGGATGTTTTGGAGATGGAATCAACCAATCAGGTTTTTTTTTTTTTTTCTGCCCAGCGATTGGCCAGTTTTATGGGCTAGGACAGAGATGGTCCTGATTACAGGGACAAATTGTTTTTCTTTCACTGGCTTTTTCTTGGCTTTTTGACACTACCTTTAAGGGAAGGGCATATTTCTTTCACTGACTCTGATTCTAGGGACCAAGAGTGTTATTTTGTCACCAGTTTCAGAGTCAGGGCATGTTTCCTTGGTTCATTTCTCTGGCTCAGGTCCAAAACATAAGTTGTGTTTCTTTCCCTGGTTCTGGGCCCTAGGGACACGATTCTATTATCCTGTTTTGTGGTTGATTAGTTTCACAAGTCAGTTGGCCAGGGGCAGAGATGGCACTGATTTGAGCCAAAGTGTGTTTTTTTTAAACTGGCCTTATCTGTGTCATCTTTCCCTAATTCTGGGCCCAGGGTTACTGTGGGTTTCTTTACCCAGCCCCCTTTCCCTACACTTTTGACAAAACAACAATCAATGAAAGTACATCATCTACCCTTAGACCAAGCTTCTTGCTAACTGTGCTTATACCTTAAATTAACCTATTTCTATTAATCTATAAGTGGCCACATGGCTTGTGACTTACCATTATCTTAATATGTTACTTCTCACAGCGGCTGACAGTGCCTCTCTGCCTCAGCCTTCACTTCCGAGAATTCTCTTGGCTTGTTCCGCCTATACTTCCTGCCAGGCTACTGGCGAATCAGCATTTTATTTATACAGAGTGATATTCACAGCAGAGATAAATTACACACTAAAAGATTTACCGTTATAAGGTTGCTCTGTGTTGTGAGTAGGTATTAACACGTTGATTATATTCATAGGGTCACTCTCCAGTATGTGTTCTTTAAAATACTTTAAGATGACTGGGCTGTGAAATGGCTTTACCACACTGTTTACATTCATAGGGTTTTTCTCAATCATGTTTTCTTTCATGAAATTGAAGACCATTGTGATGACAAAGGCTTTAACACATTGATTACAGTTGTATGGTTTCACTCCAGTATGTGTTCTTTTATGCCTCTGAAGATGAGAGTGATGAGCAAAGGCTTTACCACACTGATTACATTCATAGGGTTTTTTCTCCAGTATGTGTTCTTTTATGTCCATGAAGATGACTGGGCTGTGCAAAGGCTTTACCACATTGATTACATTCATAGGTTTTTCTCCAGTATGTGTTCTTTCATGTCTTGAAGATATGTTGAAAGCTTTACACATTGATTACATTCATAGGGTTTTTCTCCAGTATGTGTTCTTTTATGTCTTGAAGATGACTGGCTATGCAAAGGCTTTACCACATTGATTACATTCATAGGGTTTTTCTCCAGTATGTGTTCTTTTATGTCCATGAAGATGAACTGGCTATGTGCAAAAGCTTTACCACATTGATTACATTCATAGGGTTTTTCTCCAGTATGTGTTCTTTTATGTCCATGAAGATAACTGCTATGTGCAAAAGCTTTACCACATTGATTACATTCATAGGGTTTTTCTCCAGTATGTGTTCTTTTATGTACTTGAAGATACTGCATGCAAAGGCTTTACCACATTGATTACATTCATAGGGTTTTTCTCCAGTATGTGTTCTTTTATGTCTTGAAGATGACTGGCTATGCAAAGGCTTTACCACACTGATTACATTCATAGGGTTTCTCTCCAGTATGTGTTCTTTTATGTCTTGAAGATACTGTGTGCAAAGCTTTACCACACTGATTACATTCATAGGGTTTCTCTCCAGTATGTGTTCTTTTATGTCCATGAAGATGACTGGGCTGTGCAAAGGCTTTACCACATTGATTACATTCATAGGGTTTCTCTCCAGTATGTGTTCTTTTATGTACTTGAAGATGACTGGGCCATGCAAAGGCTTTACCACACTGATTACATTCATAGGGTTTCTCTCCAGTATGTGTTCTTTCATGCCTTTGAAGAGTAATGTTGAGCAAAAGCTCTGCCACACTGATTACATTCATAGGGTTTCTCTCCAGTATGTGTTCTTTCATGCAATTGAAGGGCACTGTTATGAGCAAAGGCTTTACCACACTGATTACATTCATAGGGTTTTTCTCCAGTATGTGTTCTTTTATGTCCTTGATGATGACTGGGCTGTGCAAAGGCTTTACCACATTGATTATATTCATAGGGTTTCTCCCCTGTATGTGTTCTTCTATTCAATTGAAGAACTTTCCAATAAGCAAAGGTTTTGCCACATTGATTACATCTGTAAGGTTTTTTAACCATGTGTGTTGTTTCATGCCTTTGAAGATGACTGTGTTGTGCAAAGGTTTTACTACATTGATTATATTCATAGGATTTCTCTCCAGTTTGTGTTTTTTCATGCTTTTGAGGATGACTATGACATACAAAGGCTTTACCACACCCCATATATTCACAGGATTTCTCTGTGGTATGAGGTCTTTCATGCCTGCAAAAAATAATTGGAACATTTAAAAGCTTTACCACATTCATTACTTTGTTGTGTCTATATATCTGGATGAATTAATTTTACAATTTGGTCTAAATATAAAGAGAACTGAGGTCTTAAGGTTTTAACATGTTGTTTACACTCATGTTCTTCCCCTGCATTAAGAATGGCTTTGCATATTTGAACATGCCTGTGATGGTAAGTGCCTTTATTACCTGGTTCATATATATGGCATCATTTTTCTCTGATTATTTTCACATATTTGAAGAGAACTGGGAGAATTTGGACATTTACCTCAGTTATTCCATTGATAAAGTATCCTATACTGTGAGACATGCTACATGTTCAAAGTTAACCAGCACACACAGAAGCATTTACACAGTAATAGAACTCACAAGGCTTTTCTGTGGTGTTTGTTGATCTGTTCTGAATGAACCTGGAAAACCAACTGATTGTAAACTTCAAACACACTCAACAATTTACACAATACAGTACACTACATATATTCCAATTGTTCTGAGATTGAGAGATGTACATTGCTCTTTCCATATCCTTATGTTCATATGGCTGGTATCCAGAGTGACATATGATAACTATTAAAGAAAGAATAAAAACAAGAATATTTCTACATTTCATTTATAGTTGGACTTTCTGTTCCTCATCAACTTGTGGTATAGGGAATAATGTTTCTCTACAACAACTCCCCCCTTAACTCTTGACTCTTACTATGTATCTAACTAAAATTAGCAAAGACAGAACACTATATGAATAACTATATTATGGACTATTTGCATATTACAAGGTTGTATATATGTTCTTATCACATATTCAATGAGTATATCTTTTGTAATATAAATATTATGAAACTAAATTGACTGTCACTTGTACAGAATTGTTTTGATGAAGCTACTATTCAAATGGTGATTTCTGCTAAGGTATTGATTTTTTTGTCTTCCTTCTTAAAAGAATCACTTGCAAACACAATTCACTTACCTGCCATTGAGACATATATGTTTATGAGCATTTAATGATCATTGATGCATTTTAAGCTCTGATTATTTACACTACTTCATTTCTTTAAAACTTCCAGATAAATTAAATATATTGAGAGGCCCATTTGTATCAGCTTGCACAAGAAAATTACCTTCCATGTTTTAGAGAATTTTGACAATGTTCTTCAACTTCAAGATCTTCCCAATTGTAACCTAAAATATTGAACGAGGAAATGTATGAAATATTACAGGAAACTGAAAAATTTACATTACTATCTTCAGTGATCCTTCAAACCAAGCCTGTTTGATTCACCTCATTCTTCCTCATTCTCAATCAGAATTGCAGAAGGAATCAATAACCAAGAAACAGTTGTCCCCTTATTTAAAATGTGAAGGAAAATTTATAGTATTACCTATAGCTGTGAGGTTCATATAGGTCTCCACCATCACATCTTTGTAGAGATTCCTCTGTGAAGGATCCATCAATGCCCATTCTTCCTGAGTGATGTCGACATGCACATCATTATAGGTCACTGCATTCTAAAATATGCCATACATAAATATGTCATCCATATGTATAAAACAAAAAGCATGATACAACATTGTAAATGTGTGCTTCTTTGACAATATAGTCACATAATTCTGGTGAGTGCTACACTTATTCTATAAGTCAGACATTGAAATGAAATTATCAAGTAACTTCACAAAGAAACTGAATAGGAGGTTTATCTCTATAATATCTGAATGCTCTGAACAGGATATCACCTTGCAAGAGAAATGCCTATTAACAGAGATAGAGAGACAAGCAAATACTTCAACAGTACTTAGCACCCATAAGAGAAATTGTATGAACAATTATTAACTACCAAGAAGATTTGTAAGCTGAGTATATCGGCTCATGCCTTTAATACCAGAACTTAGAAGGTAGAAGCAGGTATATGTGCTTCTGAGGTGAAAGTTAGCCTAGTCTATGCTAACTGTATCTGCACTGAATCTTCCATTCAAACAAACAAAACAGATAAAATGAACTCAGAGATTTTTTTTTACTGAAGATCCTACAAAGAGTTCAGCATTCACTCCAGTTCTGTATTCATCTTCCAGAAACCTGAATTGCTCCAGTTTAAACTAATTTAATGAATTTTACAAAAAGGAACTGTGCATTTAGACTTTAACAAATAGAAAGAAGATAACATTAGCCATATCAATGATGATCATAAATAATCAACACAGTGAAGGAGAGATGGCTCAGAAGTTGAGAGCTCTTACTGGTCTTGCATATAGATCGGTTCAATTGTCAGTACTTATATGGGGGAAACACACAACTGTTCATTGTTCCAAGCTTGTGGGTTCTAAGACTCTCTTTGGACTACTGTGAGGACAGGTGTACATGTGGTTGATATCCATGTGTATAGAAAAGACAATCATATTCATTAAAAAACATCAAAACAAAAACAAAAATCAAGAAGAATATCACACAATTGTAATCTAATGACTCAGAAGGCCCAGAACTACATCTTGGAAGAGAATAGTATCTTCAGGTGAATTTCAAAATTGATACTGTGGGTTAAAGCTCAGCAAAACAACATATGCTTGACATGTACAAAAACATATACTCTAGGACCATCGCCCAATAATATATATTTAAAAAACCTGGAATGTTGAAAACCTTTAATCTCAGCATGTGGGAGCAAGAGTCAGGTGAATCTCTGAGTTGGAGGCCAACCTGGTTTACAGAGCTACTTTTAGGAGAGCAAGGGCTACTCAGTCAAAGCTTTTTCTCAGAAACAAATATAGATACAACAAAATTTTAAAAAATTCAGCCTAACAAAATTGCTTAGCATTGAATACCAATTCCATCAATTATATTTAATGTGATTTAGTGATACTATCCATACTGGTGGTGAAGAAATGGCTGTACAAGAAGGAAGCTGGCTAATTGATTTCAACCACAACATAGTAGAAATATAGAAAAGGAAATGGGTTGAGGCTATAGAAACACATCACAAACCCAATGAGATATTTTATCCAGAGAAGTTCCACAAGTAATGCAAAGAAAGTTATCAAGGAGAGACACATGTTCAAATACCTCATCCTATCTTTTTATTCAAGTAACTGAATCCTCACCAGGTCACTCTAAGCTCAAGGGTCATCCATGAAGAAAATGCATTTAGTCACTTCAATGATTCTCATAGTCTGCAACAACCCTACACTGTTGAAATGTCCAAAGTCTCTTTTGACACTCAAGACAAATTCTTGACTGTGGCATACTATAAAATCAGAAAACAGTTTAAATATTTCCAACATGTGAATGGTACAGAAAACCCATTACCAGACCAAAGGAGAAGAACTAAGACACAGTGATAAATGATTAGACCAAGGGAAGACTGAAACCCAGCAGGGCAACCAATGAATCTGGTAGTTAGCTCTGTGTCAGAGACATGAGGCTTCATTTTCAAAGGACTTAGATGGCTCTCTCTCCACAACTTCCCATACATCTCTCTCTATGGTTACTTCCACTCCATATATGCAGCTAGCTCTCCATGTAAGATGTCTCATAGCTTAAGTATCTCAACATCTTATTGTCTCAAAACACAACTCAGGCTTCATCCTCATAGTATCATGCAATGAACTCAGTCTTCTCACTGGAGTGCTTACCATACCAAACACAGATGCCTACAACAGAGCTGACCTGAAAATGCAGACTAAAAATGTATAATCTTAAATTTTATATCATTCTGGTCTCCAGAACAGGTCAACATCAATGATTCCCCAAATTTTGTTTCTAAGTTGTGATGGCCTCTGACTTGCTTGGAGCAGAGTTGCAGCAGGCCTTGAATAAGGTTGCTTCCTGGGACTGGCAATCACTTTGCCCAATCCCTCCATTAACTGAGGCATATAAGGATCAATTCTTACCTTCAGGGCACCTTGCTAGGCTTCAGTGTAGAGTAAGGACCTTCTTTTTAATGGTGATTATCTCCCTGAACACTCCTGACTCTGTTCAGCATTTGACTACCTTCTGCAAATTCATAGTGCTGTTTTTCTCTACAACCCATAGACTTTTCATTTATTTATGATCCACCTCTTGATTTTTTAATATATTATTGAATGAATCATAAGTAATAGCTATTCAATAGAGTCAATGCTTCATCTAAGAAATCAGCCCCATTATTTTTTTTAAACTCTGCCTTACTCAATTTCTTGAGGGCATGGGAAAATAAGAAAAGTTAGGGGCCAAAATATCACATAAATGAACTCTAATTTAATTTCCACTGAAATCCTTTGACTCTATCTCCACTGTTTGCAATACTTTTAACAGTATTTTATTCAAAGTACTACAAGAATGACCAATTAGCTCTATATGCAGCTTTCTATCTCTTTTGCCATCTAAATTTTGATATGTTCAACATCCCCCAAAAGTCATCGTTCCCAGGACCTTTGAACAACAAAATCACTTTTGGTTTACCACATTCTGTTATAACTTGCTTTTTTTCTTTCTCTGATTCAATTCTCCACACAAAAGCACCTCAGGTAACAAACATTCTTATTTGGCTCATTCTGCGCATCACAATCCATCATTGTGGGTGTTTAGGATAGAAATTCAATCTAGCACCTAAAGGCAAAATCCATGAGGAATCTTTGTTTCCAGGCTTACTCTCTAATATAGGCATTGTCTTATGCCATGTTTGCTGTCTTATCTAGTGCAGGCAAACTTTCTTGGGGATATTGCACACTCAGTCGAAGGGCTACCACCCATAAATCACCTATTAACAAAATCTCTCACAGACTTAGCAACTAGGTGTTCTGATGGGGCACACCCTCAATGGATGTTCCCAAAGATGACTGTGGGCTCTGAAATGTTGACATCTGAAAGTAACTAGGACACAAAGACAATAATATATGAGACCTTACAAACCCAAACCCAATGAGTCACCTACATCAATAACTTAAAGAGCAAAAAAAAAAATCATTGATGATGATAACGAGTACCAAAACAGACACACCAAGAAATGAAGAAATAGAAGTTGATGAGATCTAGAAGAGAAAATTAACATTGCTCCTCCACAGAAAATCTCCAAATGAAAAACCTAATAAGATCCTAACATAATGTAGTATTTTCCATAAAATAAAAATAAGTGAAGTTCCATCATTTGACAGAGAAACAATGTAACTATATCATAACTAATAAAAATAACTCACAACACAGATGGTACCACTGATAAAAGGAGACAGAAAGACAGACCTACAAATAGAACATTGTCCCTTGAAAAATAATTATAAGTTTCTAATGAAAATCAAAATCAGAAAAATCACTGACCACCACTCACCCTGTGCACTCCAGTTCTCTCCTTCACCAATAATAGAAAATGGGTTTGGTGAGGAGCCTGTTCCACCAAAATTGGAATCATTCACTTGAAGCCTGATATTTCTACATTGTAGAAAATAGTTTTGGCTACTAATACTATCTCATTCTCCTTTGATAAAGAAAAGGATGTCTGTTAGAAAATTTAGAAACAATTTTGTTTCCTATGATTGAAAATTAGATGTAAACCTGTATCAGAGTGAG
>NW_023504855.1:0-3012 GCF_004664715.2 Peromyscus leucopus | reverse complement strand
CCTTTGCCGCTCTAAACATCACCGATCACAGGGGACAGCAGGGTCCTTTCTCTGGCCTGTGGGTGTACAACAGGCCTTCTCTTCACCTTGACATTCTCTTGTCCGTGGACTTCAAGGCACATCCATCCATCCCCACCCCCACATCAGGGTCTGCACAGGTAAAAAGGGAGGGAGGCCTGCGAGCCTTGCCCTCTGTTCCTGCCCCTTCCCCGCCGTCACGTTTCAGAACAGAGAGACCCTTCAAGGACTCACTCCTGGGCAGGTCAGTCTCCCATGCCACCTGTCTGTCTTCAAGGCCTTTGTTCCCGCTGTCAGACTGCTGAGCAGCTACACGTGCTGGGCAAACAACCTCGACCCTCGCACAGCCAGACCCAAACACAAACACAGCTTGACCACAAATACCTGAGACATAGACTCAGGAACACACAGCCATACTCTACCCTGTCTGACCCCCCACCCCGACAGATGCCACCTCTGTGACTAAAAGCAAGCTTCTTGAAGCCTTCATGGGGGGGGGGGGCTTTTCTACCTCAGTGGCCTCCAGTGTGCTGGCAGGATACACGAACATACAGAGAACACGTGGAGGCCCTGTGCCCTTAAAAAATGAACCTGGCAGACATGCTCAGGCGCCCACATGGATTCACGCTTGCACGCGTGCATCAGCTTCCTGCGCGTGGGATGTAGCTGCCTCGTCACCGTGAGGAGTGGCAGAGACCCTCTGAACATCCCCTTCCCCAGCCAACCCTTACCTCATTCCCTCTTTCTGCTTCCTATGAACCCAGCTAGGGATAGAAGAGTAGCCTTTGAAACTGGCTTGTGAGTTTTACATTGTCAACCTGCCTCTGTTCCTACCCTACACTTAACCAAAGGGCGGTTTGAGAGTTCTCCCCCTTGCCTGCCTGGCCTTGAGGGGGCCAGTCCGCAGGTCTCTCCTGAGACCACACAGGACCCAGCACAGGCTTGAAACAGCTACTGCCGCCGGTTCCCTTCCGTGCTGCGCCTTGGCAGTGCCTGGCCAAGTTCTGTTTTCGGCTCCCCCGCTCCACCCGACCCAGTAGGGCTGGAGGCCAGCTGGTGCGAATGTAAAGAATCCTTAGATATCTCTGCTCACCTTTTCTCAAGGCAGAGCGACTGCTAGGCTGGGCCCTGGCACCCCTGGCTGATTTCCTGCCCCTCCCCCGACACAGGTTTCACTGTGTAGCCCTGGCTGGCCTTGAACTCAGAGATCCACCTGCCTCTGCCTCCCGATGCTGGGATTAAAGGCGTGTGCCACTGCCCAGCTCTGGCTGAGCTTCTTATGAGCCTCTAGAGGTTGGCATCTCTGGGAAGCTGCTACTAAAAAGGGGTTTGGGTAGGCTGAGGTGAGGCCTCCTTGGCGGGCAGATGCTAGATTAGGGGCAATGAGGAACTGTTCATTATGCTCATGTTGGGCCCCACCCAGACAGCTGAGAGTGCTGATTCCCAGTGCAAGCTTGGCCCTTTCTCTAGCTGGGTGTGCAGCCAGGCGAATCATGTCCTCTCTCTGGGCCAGCTCAGGTGCTGGGAAGCAGTTTGGCCCAGCTGGGTAGTGAGTGGCTCAGAGGTGTAAGAGGCAGCCCTTGCCAATGAGAAAGGGAAGTGTGGTTCAGCTGGGCAGTGCGATCATGAGAGGCCCTGGCTGGGGGCTTTCTGTGGGCCAGAAGCTCTAGTCTACCCTAGGCTACATAGGCTTTGAATTTCAGAGCAGCGATCCCGAGATCAGCCCAAGGAATAGGGGACCCGAGGGCAGGAGGCTGCAGTTGGTGTGCCCATCCTTTGCAGCATGGATGTTCCTAGCTTTAAGATAGGCTCTATTTTAGGGCTGAAGACTGACATTAGCAAGCAGGTGATTTGGAAAAGATGCAAGGAGAGGAATCTGAAAGGTACTGGTAGGGAGGTACCCCAAAACAGAGAGGATCCTTTTACATTGGAAAACAGAAACAACACATCCAATCTACTGTGTCCAGCACAGCACCGCCACCCGCTCAGCAAGCGCTTAGTGAGCGTCTCATACACACAGGCCAGAAGGACTGGGGACAGAAGGTGACCTGGGAGTGGATGTGACACTGGCTTGTTGCCTGTGAAGAGTTGTGAGGTTCAGAGTGCTTTGACTGCTCTGTCAACATGAGACCACCCTCCTGTCAGGGTGAGCACAGGTTTTGATTCTCTGTTAACCAGTTGCATGGTTTGGGGTGTTTCCCTCTCTCTTCCTGAGGCTCTTGTTTCTTTATCTGTAAAGCAGGGGCCGTGGGTTTTTTTTTTTTTTTGTTTGTTTGTTTGTTTTGTTTTGTTTTTTAAGTACTAAAATGATTAACAGAGGTGGTGGTGTACAGCTTTAATACCAGCACCTGGACTAAGACAGGTGGATTTCTGGAAGTTTGAGCCAGCAGGGTCTACATAGCAAGTTCAAGGCCAGCCAGAACTATGTAGAGACCATCTCCAAAAACAAAACCCCAATAAAATAAATTAAGACATAGGATAGGAATTATCAAGACTCTAAATCCGATCCGAGTTGGCTCGGCAGTGAGCACATTGGGAGGGCAAAGTCAGGAGGATCTTGAGTTCACGGCCTATCTGGGCTAGAGATGGAGACCATATCTAAAACAACCAAATAATGAAAAATGCTGGACCTAGTGGCACAGGCCTGGAATCCCAGCTGTTCAGGAGCCTGCGCAGGAGGGGTGAAAGTTCAAGGTCTGTGTAGGGCACAGAATGAGTTAAAAGGCAGCCTGGGCAACTCAGGCCCTGTCCCAAAACAAAAAGCAAGAAGGCTGGACTAGAGCTCAGCAGTGGAGCTCCTGGCTAGCATGTACCAGGACTCGGCTCTAGGCCTGTAGGTGAGGGTTGCCACAGGCAGAATCCATGTCAGAGCTCTGCTGTGTGACTTTGGACGAGCCACCTACCTTTGGTGACTCAGGGTTCTCCACAAAACAGGAATGTTGAGCTCCTATCTGCTTTCCTCTTGGGGGTCTCGTGAGGATGGTGGCATCATCG
>NW_023504854.1:0-6823 GCF_004664715.2 Peromyscus leucopus | reverse complement strand
GGTGTTTCCTGTGTCTTGACAGAATAGAATACATGAAAGGGAAGGAAAGACTCCTTGTCCCTGATCAGAAGGAAGTGGATGAAGGTATAGAGGTGATTGCAGATGGCCTGGACCAGAAAATCTGATCTTATTTATACAGGAATGAAGCAGATCTTGTAAGGGGGTGGCAGAGAGGTTAATCCATTGGCCACTGGGGTTGTATCAATGTCTTTAGGGTGATGCAGTGATTTCAGCTTGAAGTTCTGTAAAATTGTGGTCAGGAATAGAAATAGCTCCATGCGTGCCAGGCCCTCTCCTGCACAAATCCGTTTTCCTAGGGGAAAAAAGTCAAAGAAGATTACTATTCTCATTCATAAATGTGAGATCATTGTACTTGTACCTGACACAGAGACTATGAATGAAGGATAAGTTATTGGATGGGTGTAGATGGATGGTGCATGAACAGACAACTAATTAGCAAAAATTAGTTGTGGTTATTCACATCTGTAATCAGACTGCCTAGGAGACTGAGAAGAAGGATTCTGTGTTCATTATCATAATAACAAAGCCAAGGACAGAAACTGCATATCCAAAGCAGCATATATACTGCAGGTGTGAACTCAATATCCATTGTTCTCATCATGAATAAGAAGAACCAGGGTTCCTGCTAATCTTTGCAGAATGTCCTGCCACATCAACATTGTCTTTATCATCTCATGATGATCTTGAAGTTCCTAGAATTCTGAACTGCATAAAAATGCTCTGATCTAATGGTTCATTAACTTCTTTTAAGCGTATGCGATTTCTTCTAATTCTCCATTACTAATGCCTTTTGAGGTAGCTAGGAAGTCATTTATTAGAATGTTGCTCTATTTTTGCCTTAATATATATGGTTTGAGAGATATAGATGTCCTTATTTATCCCCAAAACCCAGAGATTGGGGGTCTTTCTTATTGCCCTAGTTCAACTGAAATATAAGTATTGTTCATTCATGTGTTTACCAAATACACTTGAGGCTCTTTGGTAATTTTCTATATTTTTTGAGACTTGTAATTGCATACTTGAGCATGGAAGTGAGTGACACAGCAAAAAATAAGACATGTTTTAAAATTTAAAGTGATATAAATTATGATGTCTTCATTTTCATGGTGAGTGAAGTATAAATGAAGTTTGCTTTCTTTGGTATTTCTGTAATGTAGGTAAAGGAAGATTAAACACACTCTACCCTTAAGCTTTCTCAGTTTTGAACAATGGATGAACAATCAAAAACTCAGTTTCATAGCCTGACAGGAAAGAAATATCTTTATCATGACAGTGCATGGACACTGAGAGTCATATTCCTGATCATTACCAGTCTACTGGCCATCAGGGTGCCCCTTGTAGTTGGAAGGTTTCCTGTGTCTGCCTGGTCTCAAAGCTGCTCAGACCCAAATATACACACAGAGGCTTATGTTATTTTCAAACTAGGCCACAGCAGACTTCTTGTTGCTAGCTCTTATATCTTTTTTTTTATTTTATTTTTTTTTTTTTTGTTTTTTCGAGACAGGGTTTCTCTTGTGTAGCTTTGCGCCTTTCCTGGAACTCACTTGGTAGCCCAGGCTGGCCTCGAACTCACAGAGATCTGCCTGCCTCTGCCTCCTGAGTGCTGGATTAAAGGCGTGTGCCACCACCCCCGGCCTTATATCTTAAATTAACCCATAATTCTTATCTATGTTTACCATGTGACTTGGTCCCTTTCTCATTCTGCCTTGTCATCTTGATTCCTCTGTGTGTAGCTGGAGACTTTTGACTCAGCTTTCCTCTTTCCCCAGAATTCTCCTTTGTCGGCTTATAACTTCCGCCTGCTACTGGCCAATCAGCATTTTTTTTCAACCATTCAGAGCAACACACATTCACAGATTACAGCCATTCCACAGCAGCACTGCTTGGTAAGTCTCCTCAGATTCTCATTGCCGCCTGGAGCCATGGAAAAATGAGTTTCTATTACCTGTTTTGAGAAAAGGCATGAAGTAGTCACTGTTCTTTAAAGTTTCCATTCCCATTCTAGAACAAGTGTCAGGGTCAAATATCTCTGCGTTGGGGAATCTTTGCTTGTCATGCAGCACTGATGACAGTGATGTTATCACTTGTTCCGCTAACACCCACAGAGAGAAATTGAGTTACAAAGAAATCATAAGCTAACACATTAAGAAATAACCCGTAGTAATTCTTTGCTCCATAGTGAGTTGACTACAAAGATCATCAGGGGACATTTCAACACACGAGCAACATAATCAGCAGAGAGGAGGTTGGGGCAAAGCACAGTGCGTGTGTGCTAAAGTTATCCAGTGTAGTCACATGAGTACTTGATACTAAAACCTTCCCTAGTCTCTTCTTCCTTTCTTCAGATTGACTTGTGCTTCTCTTTCACCGGCTGCTCTAGCTTATCACATCTATCTACATACCTCCTCAAATTGTGAATCAGCGTTTCCAGATGATTAACTCCATTGAGTTCTTATAGAATGGGAGAACGTTCATTGAGATACAATAGGTGAAGATTCTGATAATACAAATGTCCACTCCTTTTTTCATTAAGAATCTATCTCTGTTTCTATATAGGAAAGTAAAAGTGCAGCTGCTTCCAGAGTAGTAGGTATGTAGTCTTGTATGTATCTATCTATCTATACGAATACACCAGACCAGCAAACACAGAAACAACTATACCGTATATGTATCAGAAAGGTAGGATGATGACTCTTTGGGAAGGAAAGAAAGGAATGGAGATCTGAAGAGAGTGGAAAAACATAAATTAAACAGAATAAGTTAAAGTTAAGTATGAATCTGGTGGCACGCTAAATCAACAAATCTTTTGAAGATTCACAGAAGACTGCTGGAGCTGGAGTGTGGAAGCTTCTCTTTAACTAGTACACTAAAAAACTAACCTATTATCCTTTCAAATTTTTTAGGAGATGTGCTTTACATAGCTCTTACAAGGATGGCCATAATTATAATGTAGCTTAAAGCTAAATATATTTAAGTTTTTAAAGCTAAGAAGAATATTATTGGACATATGTAAATGTGTGAAACCTAAGTGTTGAGTGCCAATAGGGTATTGAAGGTATTTATTCAAACCAATTGTTTAACATGTTGCCCATGATTGCTTTCTCGTTACAATGACATAGTTCTCTGAAGGCACAAGAACAATTCCTTGCTAGAAAGTCTAAAACCTACCAGAACATATAATGCAATTCATTGTTCCTTCTTATCCTGATCAGTTGCCTCCGCTCTGTTCAAACAAAATCACTTACCGCTACTGTCAGAAGGAGAATCACGTGTGAAGTCATGCTTTCTCGCCAGGTTATTTCATAAGGGGAAAAAAATGGAAATTTAACTTGACTAGATTCAAAAGAAGAGGACCAGTCATATTCATGATACACCAGCAGAGGGATAAAGGGAAATAAACTTAGCTGATAAACAACTTGCCTCAAATTAGAGCTCTAAACCCAAGGAAAGCTAATAGAAGTATGTGCTGTGGATGTAAGTATGTGGCTCTTAAATAAAGTGTTTGGCCATTTTTGCAAGAAAGCTTACCGCCAGCTGGGAATTCCAAGCTAAAGCATGAACAGTAAAGGCCAAGTTGAGGAATGAACCGCCATGGGGAAAAAGGGCAACAAAATGCCAAGCAGAGTGGTACGCTATGGACCAAAATGCAACACATATTAATAGGAAGATTCATTTCAAGATAAAGAGCTTAGCTAGGCCAGAAGCTAAAAGCCATAGCCATACATTTGTAAATGAAATAAAATCTTCTGAGTAATTATTTTATAAGTGGCTACTGAGGTCACTGATGGAGGGATTCGTCCAAGACTATGGGGCTATGCAGACCAGAGAAACTCCGCACAGATATGTCACTATTTTTCTTGTCCCTTTGTTCTTTATTTACCATTTAGGTGGCGTCTAAGACATAAACATAAAACAAGTTAGTGTATATTAGCCATTGACCTCAACATTCTACCTCAGGAGAGTTCCTGCAGCCAGAGCAGACTGGGCAACTATAATCCACTATACTAAGTCTGTTAGTCACACAGCAGAACCCACATGCCACGGCAAAGTTAGTTCTGTCATCTCCACATGATAATGTAACAGAACCTAACCAATATCTTTTTGCCTCCACCCCACACCCCCCCAAATACAGGACGGTCCCAGTAGAGTGGCAACTTCATCCTTCCATGGATTGATTATCACTACAAAAGTCTTCATCTTTTCATCTGTTAATATTCTGGTAACCAATGAGCAGTTTTAATGTCTTTGAAAGTAGCTGGCCACTGGAAATAACTAAGTACATAGCAAATTCCCACATCTGGAATTTTTAAACTTTGTTTATGCAAACATCTCTGCTTTAATATAAAAACATTTAAAAATTTTTGAGGGAAAACTTTGGGCCGAAATTTCTTTACAAGAAGTATGAACACAACTCGTTAAAGGTTTATTAATGAATAAAAAAAACTTCAGAGCCTCTATGCTATGTCGGTAAAAACTGAAAAGAGCGAGAAAAGAGCACCACAGTCAATCCTGTTTCCACAAAATCCTTAGTCGAAAAGCTCTGAGTCATCCACCCTGGGAGTCTCCAGTTAATGCATACATATAGTTCCTACTCTCCTCTCACCTAATATATTACCTTCCCCAACCCACCATTGTCACTTCCTTAATTAGGTATATGTACTTTCAAGAAATGCCAGAAGATCTCAAATGCTGGATTTATTAAAGGCGTTTGCACGTGCTGCCTGACTCTGTTCCCAGTGTGGCCTTGAACTCACAGAGATCCAATGGATCTCTGCCTCCAAAGTGATTTGGACTAAGGGTGTGTGTCAACACTGGCTGGCCTCTATGTCTACTCTAGGAGTCTCTGTCCTTGATTCCCAGGAAGTTTATTTGGTATACGCAAAATATATTGGAGGTATACCATATTCACAACATTTCCCCTTTCTGTCTAAAATAATTAAAAGGTTATACTAATATAAGAAAAACTATCATACAATAGAGTACATATATACAATATATACAGTCAAGAAATTATATTAACATGTCCAGTCCATAAACATCTGACAAATTCAAAAAAAATTATCTATTTTCATCCATTTTTGTATGCCTTCTACCCCAATGTTGTACCTATTTCACTTTCTATCCTAACATTGTTATACAACACAAATGTCTTTTATTCGTTCTTTCAAACTTCTAGACTTTAACTGCTTATGCAGTTTCGTTTTCTGAATTTCGTTAACAAGGAAAACTTATAACTATGTAAGTCTTACAAACTCCCTCAAGAGACCCAAGAAAGCCAAAATATTACCTAAGTAAAAGAGAAGTGCAAACAAATGACTTCCAAAAAAATTTTGAGAAATGACAGAAAGCTGTCAGGTCACTCAGATTTCTCTGCAATTTGGGGCATGCTATCCTTCCAGCGTCCTAGCGGCTAGCCACATCTGACAGACTGGGAAGCATGTTTCTTAAATAGCCTTCCTTACCTTGTCTTGGCAAGATTACAGTCCTTTCTTTGTGTCCTTGCTTGTCTATTTTGGATAGCGATACTCCCCCAGCAGTTAAGTAAGGGCACTCTGCCCAGTAGTAACTTTTGCCACAAATCAAGTAAACTTCATGGGAGTTCTTCAGTCCATATATTCTCTTGAACTAGATTGGTGCTCTGCTGCCTGGAGCAACATTTCTCATAGAAAAAAGAGGTCTGATGTTAGTTAAAATATTCTTACAATGCTGTATATTCTGTAGACCTATGTAGTGCTCGAAGAGACCTATCTCACTCTAAAATATTGACTGTTTACCTAGAAAACATACCTAACATGACTACAAGTTGATGTAATGAAGAACATAGCTTTCTTTCTTATATCCTAATAGTTTGTTCAAGTGAGTGCGTGCTTTCTCGATCACTAACAAATTGCCAATTTACCAATTGTAAATGAATCTGTATAGGTACAATACCTGAACAGATTAAAAATATATGTACACTATTTTCTAAAAAAATCAATCCAAATTTGTATAAATATTACATAATTTGCATACAATATACCAAAATCTAATTGCGAATGCCTATTTAAAACTAGTAGTTGCTTCTAAGAAGTAGATTCAATAATCTAACAATATACTTTATACTTATCATTATCCATATTCTCTCTTTGTGTGGAAGTAGATTCAAACTACCCCATTATTCTATCATTCTACATCTTTTTGTGAGAGTAGATTCAATTAATCTACCTTTGATCTTAATTCATATCTATAATTCTTTTTTCTTTCAGAGTACTAGATTCAATTAATCTAATTCTTTATTCATCATTCTAAACATTTTAGAGTAGACGATATTCTACCTCTTAGCTATATCCCTTTTCATTTTAACAAGAACCTTGAATCTAATTCCTCTTGTTTGATCTTTTTTTTCGTGACCATTAACAATTAAACCAATTAACTTGTTAACAATTAACATTACAAAATAATCAACCATTCTTAAAACATAGTGGAAAATTATCCATAACCCATTGATAGAATCCTAAAAAACATCCGCCCCACCTCTGTGTGGAGTGGGCGTCGGTTCTTAAAATTTACTCGCTATCTGGATCGTGAAGCATCTTTAGCAATCTGAAAAAAAATTATTTTGGTGCTTACTCAAGTCCCAGGAGAGTAGCTGTATCATCTTGTCCAGTCTTGCGCCATAATGGAAAGTGAGGACTTGTCTCAAGCTCGTGCATGTGTCTTTGAGTTGGCTCTCTCTCTCGCTAAGCTCATCTCGACAATTGTCTTGAAGAGTTGTAGTCCAAGCCAGATCTTTTGAGTGGCGTTTGTCAGTGTAGTGGTTTTA